>NC_056477.1:29271731-29571731 GCF_008729295.1 Plectropomus leopardus | reverse complement strand
ACTTTCTAGTAATCCTCAATTTTTTAAAACGAATTTTTATATAATTTTCTTGTTCCCTTCTACTAATTTCTTGTCATTTTTGGGACATTTCTAGCCACGTTGGTTTTTGAAAGAAATTAAACCACTTTGCAAGTATCAAGGGTCAGATAGCTTGTGAAAGTTTTTAAGACAGTTAACCCTTTCAAACTTGAGAAAAAATTGGTCTAATGTCATGCTGAAACATGGGGAGAAGACCATGAGCAACTTAACCTGAGAAGACATGGCCCAAAAACTAGTAAAAAAAAAAAAAAAAAAAAGAAAAGAAAATTACCGGAAAATAAATAAAAATAAAGCTAAAAACAAAATGACCTAGTAAAAGTACTGAAAATAAATGAAATAAATATTTTTATTTTATATATTTTATTATACTTTTTTTGGTAAGAACTTTAAATAGAAAATTATAAATTAATTATAAATTTCGTTTTTTGGGAAGGGATCATTTTCCAATAATCCTCGAAGCTAAAAGGCATCTGAACCCAGCACAAAAAAACTGATGTCAATTCAGGTTTCAAAGGGTTGAAATTTCACAAATGAGGTTGACAAGACCTTTTGAAAACCAAGTTATCTGCTAAGAGATAGCAGGAAATGCACCAAAAATGAACCAAAATTCTTTGATAGAAACATTGGAGAGCGCAGACAGTGACAGGTGGAAATCACGCCGCTGTTTTTTCTTTTAAACTCTTCACCAACGATCAGAGTATTAACAAAGTGCTCCCCTCTGACACGTGACACTGACAGGTCATCATCACTGCCACAGCTTGTTCTCACACTGACATCTCTGCTCAGGTGTCCAGTGTCACCGTCTCTCAGCACTCCCTGTCGTCGCGGCGACACAGCTGATGTCCTGTCAGACGCAGAAAAGAAGCATTCGCACAATCAATCCGTTACTTTCAAGCTCCATTTAATGTCCTAGCAAAAGGAGTATGTGACTGTTCTAAGGAGTGAGTAAAATAGAAAGTGCATTTTTTTTCTCGTTCACTGGAATTCAACAGAATAAAAAAAGATCAAAGCAACTTTTTTTTTTATGTCAGATGGAGCAGAATTATTAATTTTGTAGAAATAGCAAAGAAATCAGTAAAGGTACTCTGTTGGAGTATTTGGTGGTACGGTGTAGATCAAAGGCACATCACAGCTTTGTATCTCACTGGGGATTGTTGCACACGCACAGAAAACACAGACACATGCACAAGCCTTCAAAATACATTTCCCATGTGGCTCTGACACACAGTCTTACGATCTACAGTCATGTTCGATGGAGGAGTTCGGAGAGGCAACAAATGTTGATCCACAGCATGGTGCTTTTTTAATTTGGAGCCTGTAAAAGGGATAACATAGCATTTAAGAAAGTCCATCTCAGCCTTTATTGTGGATATGATCCTAGAGAAATCAAATGAAGCAATGGATGATCAGAGGGGGCGTTTATCTCAGATTCTCTTACGCGGGTGTTTTCTTTTTCTCTCGTTTTTTTAAATAGTATCCTTAAAGAATGTCCTCGATTACAACTGTTGTCGTTCTAACAGTCAAAAAAGGAAAAAAAAGGAAATTAACATTCAGTAAACATTCTTCTCTAAAGGTAGTTTCCCTTATATAATCTGTATTTTTTTCTCTGCCAGTATACATAAACAAGTTTAATAACATACCAATCAGTGGTTATTTCACAATTGGAAAAAGCACAAAATGTTTACACTCTTTTACAGGTAAATAAAAGTTTTTGTCGACTGTTTTCAATAAGGGCGTAGCATACTTCATAGTTCATCTCATGACGTTCCCCACATCCCCCGCTATTCTGCTATTAGATCTTTACATACAAATATTGACAAAGTGGTGGCTTGTGCTCAGAAGCCATCGAGTCTTTATGAGAGTAATAATCATCAGGAGGAGGGGGGAGGAGGGCTGGGGATGCTGAGGAGGGAGGGGGCTGTGGGCTCATAGCTGGCCCTCGCTGCAGTGGCTGTCCTGACTGCCACCGGGCTTCTCTGCATCCTGACCGGGCAGTTCCTTGAGGATGAGGGCGGCGCTCCGCTCCGAGAACTCGTCGCCGTCGGGCTCCAGACCGTCGGGGCAGGGCAGCTTCAGAAGCTCCTCTCTGAGCTGAGCCGTGTGTCTCTGCAACACACACACACACACACACACACACACACACACACACACACACACAGTCAGGCTTAACATTAAATCAAACATTAAAGGAAAAGAGATTTACCCTTACAGACTGCTGCATTTTACATGCTTTTTCATTCTTCATTTTTTGGGTTAGGGTTTTTGGCTGTGTTCATGCATATGGTATACATTTTTGGAAAGATTGTGTTTTTTCATTTAATCTGTGAATTTCCAGCTCAGCTCTTATAGTAAGTCTAAAATACACTGTGGAAACTAAATTGTTACATTCAGACTGTTAAGTGCAAAAATGCTCCATTGAAACCCATTCAAACTGCAATTTTTAATCCCACAGCCATCAAAACATAAAAACATGCATTGTATTATTTCTGGGTGTCATTCCGGGCTTTTGCCTTGGAATTGATCATTTTTACTTTTTCTACCTGATGACATCATTTTTACCATATTTGACATGTGGAGAAAATACATGCTAGACAAATCCCAAACTGTCATCATCATCAAAAAAAAAAGACAAGAAAATCTGACACATCTGATACTAGCATTCAGCTCAAAGCACATGTATGCATGATGCAGGTCTGCTCAATACATTTTAATGTTCTCTCGTCTCCCTCAGTATTTCTCTCTTTCTCATTCAGGATTCATTTCACAAAAGCTGGTTAGCCTCTGACCCACGTCCTTCCCAAGGGTCAGGATGTCGTGAGCACTGACTGACAGGCAATTGACCCCCATCACAGTGTCTGTCTGAATGGGGAGTCAGTAGTTAATAGTTTTGGGGCAACAATAGAGCCCTATGGCACAGAGGGAATAAGATCAGACTTTGAATACACACACTATACTTGGTAGGAGGAGACGTCATCTTTTTAAAAGACTGGCTGACAATCAGAAAAAAATGTACATGTCACCAGACTGATGGTCAAGAGATGAGGTGATACACATCAGCAACATCATGGGCTCCTAATAAGTTAGCACTGTCTCTCCTCCAGCTGCTCCAGCTGCTCTCTGGCCATCACATCACACTGTGTGTGTTCTGAGGAGCTTCAGGTGTGAATGGACAAAGTGCCGGGACCCACTACCTGCACGAGCAGAGTGCACAAACTGTTTTTTTTCCTCTCTTCTTTGTATGCTATCCGTGTTGAGCCTCCTGCAGACTGTGAGGTTTTTGCAGTCTTATCAGTTTACTGCAGCTCCACTGTGTAATATAGATCTTTGGAAATTTGGGTACGACATCAAGTTTGATGTATGCAGACTGTGAGATGACATCACCAACTGAATCACCGGGGGAGATGAGCAGCTAGGCAAGAAACGTCCAGCAAGATGCAAGAAATTAGTGAAAGGTTACATGAAAACGATTGTAAAAAGGGGCATAAAATAGGGATAGCAGAACTTTCTGGCTTATTTTCAGGATATTTTTTTGTTTCTTTTTAAATTATTTATTGAGTTGCTCAATGCCCTCCTCTTATGTTTTTCAAAGTAATCACACCAATTTGCCCAGGTTTAACCCTTTGAAACCTGAGCAAATTGGCTTGTTTTGTTTTGTTAAAAACATGGAAAGAAGTCAAGTCAACTCAGAAAGAAATGACCCAAAAATGAGCAAACAAATTAAATTTTAAAAAATTAGGAACCCCCCCCCCCCCCCCAAACAAACAAAAATAGAAAGTAAAAGGAAGATAAGGAAATTATCTAACTATATTCAAAAAATAGTAATTTTGGTAAATCTAAACAAGTTTTCTAATAATGATAATTGAGACATTTTATTCATGAAGTGCTTTTAAGGAAACTCAATGAAGAACTCAATGACACTTTTCAAAAGTAAAGTATGATCAAAAAATAAAATACATTAAAATACATAACAAAATACACACAACGTTGAAATTTATTATTTATATTAATTAGCATTGAAAGCCGTTTTAAACAGGTGGGGAGATTTTAAACATTTTACCCAAGCTTTTTTTTAAAGACATTTTCTAGCTCTACACATTTCTTGCAACTTGTTGGACAATTCTTGCCAGGTTACCATTTTCCCTCATGCTTTTGGAAAAAGATCAAGCCAATTTGCTCAGGCTTCAGAGATTCAAATACCTGTGAAAGTTGTCTGAATGCAGCACAAGAAGAGCGTTACAGCTCCAGGTTTCAAAGGGTTAAGGTGTATACAATATAACCACATTGTCAACAGTTTGACTCCTGGCTGGGAACCTTTGTTGCATGTGGTACCCGCCTCACTCTGCACTGTCAACTATAAAATAATGCCAAAAAAATCCTTAGAAAAAACTTCCTTGCTTACACACATATATGGGGAGAATGTGGAGAAAGAAGCGTGCTTTCACTGTTGACGATGGGAGCTAAATAAAAGGACTGGGGAGCGTGGCGTCCAGAGTGTGGCCTGCAGCTGTGGGACAGTGGCTGCTGCTATCAGAGGAGCTGGATTATTTACAGCGGGGTAGTTGTGCTTATTTACCGCCAGAGGGAGAAGAGATGAGAGCTGCCACAGAGAGCCGAGACACACTTTGTGGTTGCTTATTGTGTTTGACTGTGTGTATCTGTGTATGTTATGAGCTCCAGCGTGTGTGTCGCAGAGGGAAGTCGGCTGGGGACATGACACGTGGCGGGCTGTCCAGAGCCTGCTGTCCACTGCAGCCAGTTCACTGCTAATTAGCAGGACAGGAGGGCTCAAAGACAAACTGTGTCTATAGTCTGCTTCCTGTGTCAACCTCAACGTTTTCAACAGCACCGAAACGGGAAAACTGGGTCAATTTAGCAAAGTCGGACTTTATGTCGAGATTAACACAAAAGCAGCAAGTTTATACTCCCTTTACCTAAGAAAGTAGATAGGTCTAGTTCAAACGTTAATGTCATTAACCTCATAGCTCCATGCAGCCTTTATGACAGCACAAATACAGCCAACAGATGGCATATTCATTCTGTTCTACAGTTCTTTAAATGTCTTTGTCGTCTCTTATGTTTTCCCACGATCTGTGCAGTACTGCTCCATTTCATCCACTTCTGTGAGCTCTCATTAAACCATGTTCAGAGCTAAAAATCACCTGCCAACTAATGATATCCAAAACCTGTTTCAAATGAAAGACACTTTACTCGATTTTGAGAGGCCATGCAGCATTGTTGCAGCGTCGCTGCCTGCTGCTATGAGGACTGTATTTCCATATTTATGCGCACAAACTCCACTCATTTATGAAGTCGTGCAGCTCCTGCATCGCTGAGAACACAGTCCTGCAAATATTTCAGAATAAAATGCCTAATGTCAACAAATGATGGGATTCTGTCCACAGAGACGCTGTCAGAGAGCTCTTGTCTTTAAGACAGGTGGGCTGCTTTTGATAGTGTGACTGTTTTCTGTATTGATGTGTGTGTGTGTCTGTGTATTTGTTTATTCAGATTGATCTGTTCTTGTTTTGTCTTAAATCTTGTTTAATTAGATCAAGATGTGTATGGTGAATATTGGGTCAGAAATTGGTAATGTATTCATTTATTAAAAAAAAAAAAAAAAAATGAAAAAAGGGAGTAGGATTTGAGTGATTTAAGTGTTCACTTCCTCTTGCTCACATTTGTTACTGAATATGTCCGATGGGAATTCTGGTGTTGTTTTTCTTGCTTATATTTCATTTCGGTCTACTATTTTATTTGCCATGTTCGGAGTAAAGTTCTAACTTACTGCTACTACCAAATACAGATAAAACGTAGTGCGGACAGCAGGCTCCATCTGTGTTAGTGTACGTTTGTAAAGTTGAGCATAAATGAGCCCTTAGAGTCCATAATATTGACGGTTGTGCACTGAGAACATTTCATGACGTTACCTTTAGTGCAGCAGCATGGTGAGACATGGTGCGTCCGACCCTCTTGTCGCTGCTGTACTGCTGGATGTCAGCGATCCACTCCTCACACTGAGACATGATCTCTGTCCGCTTCAGGTAGAAGTGTTTGTGGATCACCTGCAGATACAGGAGACAACAGTGAGAGTTAATACAGTCAACTTTTCTAGTGTTTCGCAGTGTGGATGTGACATGTACAGCCTGAGCCTGTAATTTAAAGCTTATTTGCCTCCAGCTTATTTTATTCACATATAACCTCATTTATCCAGTATGAGTAGAACCTATGTATGAAACTGTCAGAGCCTTCTGCAGTGAAAATTTTGGTGTCTGGTATTTTTATTTTATGTGTGCAATGAAAACACATTGATAATCTGCACACACACAAAGACACACAAGCAAACAGAGACGGAGCTCTTACGTCTGATTGGAAGAGAGCAGAGGAATCAAATCACTTGTTGACCAGTGCAGAGAGATGCGCTTCTGTTGTGAATTGCCAGGTGACTGCTGACAGGTGGCTGTGCAATTGACACAATAAAGCCCCTCCGCATCCAGTGTCAACATAGCCTTGTGTGTCATTATTAAGTTAAACTGCTAACCACTGGCCTGACATGCATACTACAGTGTTTTTGGTTGTTTTTGTGGATCTGTGTACATGAGGATGATTTTCACAAATTTATCATAAAAACACAGATTTCTTTTAAACACGCATTGGCAATTCTGTTTTTAGTACGGCCGTTCTTGTCTAAACATGGCCTTAAGCTAAAGTATAAATAAAGGGAAAATGCCCCCCAAAAAATCTTTGTAAAAAAAAAAAAAAGCTCACATTTTGGCAGATAATAATCTGTATTTTAATAAATGCAATAACTTGAGAAACATTGCCATCCTCTATAGAAAAGGTGGGCTGAAGTCTATTCACTCCTGCTACAAAGAATCTAATGAAGCACGTCTTGCACTGAATACAAATTCCTATCAACAATGAGCAACAAAATCAACTTCTCTCTCCATTACTGCGGGGCTGTTTATTATCAAGGGTGCTTAAGTCACTCTCTGACATCATATCTGCGACAATCTGCTCGAAAGCTGGTGTCAATCATCGCCCAAGTCCCCTGCCGTCCTGCCCCTCCGGTCGACTTCCTAGCAACAGTCACCAGGGCCGGGCCATCAGTATGCAGTGGGCGCCGTGGTGGACGTGTCTGTAGCTGCTGCTCGGCTGGTTGGAGGGAGTGGATTAGATATTATGGTGGCTGCTGATTTGCAGTTTACCAGGAGAAGAGAGGCAAAGAGGCAGCAGAGAGGCTCTGAGGAGCGCTTTAATCTCCCTCTTCCTTCTCACTCCGCTCTCTTCATTTTCATTCCATCTTTGTCGCGACTTTCCATCTCCTCCTCTGTGTATTGTTCCTGCCACCCAACCCCCCTCTCCTTCTGCTCCTTAAGTTGCATTCAGTGAGGTGGGGTCTCCAGCGCAGGGGCAACGTTTCAAGGTCACAGATGTGTGGTAAACAGGGCTACATCAGCTGCTGCTCACGCTTTCCAGAGGATGAGAGAATCCAGACACAGTCCATATACGACCCATGATAAGAAACATAAAGACAGAAGCACATGCTTGACATTATGCGTGGACATGTTCAGATGTGTGGTAAAGGGGGCGTTTTCCCCAGGGCTCCATGTGACAAGGGTCAGCAGCCGTTTAACTTTTGGTATTTGGACATAAACATCAATCACAGCGTTGGAAAGAAGCTCTATATGCAAACCATCTCTGATCAGGAATGCTGGATGAATGTTTTGACAAATGACCTTTTAGGAAATACATCTTTTTACACACACACACACACACACACACACACACACACACACACACACACACACACACACTCAGGTACATGGATTAACGTACACACAAGTACGTTGAGCTGGTACGTGCGGTCAGAGACGAGCCTCTGATGGAGAGCCCCGGCTGGCAGAAAAACCCAGTGACCTTTGAGGTAATGCCGTCCACTCATTATTCCACGGGGCAACTGAGGGAGGACGAGCATCCGAGGAATGGATATGTGCTCCACACATGAAGGGTCAAGGACGAGAGCAAATCGTGCAGTCATTAAAAAGTTCCTTATTCTCAGTTTTATGCGTTCCATTGGTGGCGTGCCGAGGCCTCGGGTCCCTGTCTGAGTAACACTGACCACAGCCCTGACCCACTCCCAATACTGGAGTATATGTATTTCCAACTCTGACGTCCACCGTAGTCTCCCACGATGCATCATCGGCAAAGTAAAACAGGTCTAGTTACAACCTGAAACATGGGTTAGGCGATACGGCTTTAAAATATTACTGCAATATTTTAAGGCTGTATCACAATATATTATGTCCTTTAAACTAATGTTAACTACTAGAATTAAAACAATTATTGAATGAACTGCAGTTACAATAAAGTAAAAACATGGGAACAATTTATTCCTGATGTTCGAGATTAAGTCATTTCATACATCGCACATGGAACAAGCCGCGCTACATCGAGTATATTTGATATATCGCCCACCATTACCTGAACCATGGCTTATTCTCAACAAACTGTCCTCAACTTGGTACAATATTACATTATCTCACTGAAATGATGATCTGAATAAAATATTTCAAAGACCAGCATGCCAACTTGTTCACAGTGACATTACTAACATGCTGATGTTTAGCAGGAATAACGGTGCCATGTACAGTACAGCTGAGGGTGATGGGAATGTCATGATTTATAGTTCTACCATAAACCAACAGACTGACCATCCCCAGAGCAATTACACTAGTGTGGTTAAAATTCCTACATTTTATGATTGATTCCTCTGTGCTAGATGTATTTGCAAATTCTTATGGGTTGAGACCAATCTTTCCTCTCTACTAGTGCTAATTGTCCTGCAGGTTTTTGTAAAATGCTTGCAGCCTTACTAAGAAATATCATGTGGCCTATAAAAGCTAAAAAATGTTTCCATTTCCATTTTTCGAATCGCCCGAAATACTACCGCATGCAAACGTAAAAACTTTTTTACAATAAATGGGAGTTTTTTCATAACTGACGTGTTTCCATTCGGCGTATTTTATATTTTCAATTTCAATTTGCTTAATTCTAACCAACCCAGCTTTATAGGTGATCCAATGGCTTATATATATATATTTGGATTTATATGATTGGTTGTATTTAATATTTTTTACCTTTTTCCCGCCCCATTTCATATATACCTATTTAAATGTTATTTGCAATGTGTTGATGGCTCTAATGAAGGCCACAAGCTGAAATGTGTCGGTCTACAAGTGTTGCTGGAGCTCTCTGATCTCTTCTAGACTCTCTTCATTCTCCCTGCACCTTGGAAGATGGTGCCAGAAACTTACACTCAAGTTCAATTTGCACAGTTTGAGGGTAAATGGGAGCCCACCTACTGTCAACATCAATGGCACACTCTCTCTCACTCTCTCTCAGCTGCACACTTGTATTGAACACAATCTGGCACCAGGATGAGGCACAGAAATCTGCGGATTTCGCTATAAACTCTAGTGCGGGTGCTGATGGATCTGTTTCAATAATGGCTGCTGGAAAGCCCTTCCAGATCACCAGTCAGCAGCATGATATCTGCTGAGCTGCCAGTGCCCAGTTTACCACCACCACCTTGCTATGGCTTGACACACACATACACACTCTCAAAGGAGAAGTAACACACAAGTCTGGTGGCTTGGTAATAGCAAGACAAAGATGTCTCTCTAAAACCAATCAATAATGCAGCGATAGAGAGTACACATCGGAACAATCCAATTCCCTGCGAGGACAGCTTCTTAACACTTTGTGCTGCATGTGAGAGTGTTACTATGTGATACTGTACGCAGTGAATGGGAAGGATTGTGTGAGACTCAAGGTGTTCCCGCACACATTTCCTTGTTCTGTGCAGCCGCCGAAAGTTCATTGAGTGCAGCTCTCAATCCATATGAGCACGGCCTCCAGACGTCAGCACAAGAATATATGGAAGGAAATTCAACCTCCAATGCTACTCCCACAGCATGATCTGTCACATACCCCCTCCTAACAGCTATGAATCAGATGATCTGGTCTATGACATTGACCCTCACCCTGTGCTACCGAGCCATGAGGGGGACAGTGCTGGTGCTGCTTGCTGAGATGATGTGGAGCTAGTTAGGGATGCTAACCTGTCAGTGGCTCTGAAGGCCCTTGTGCACCTCAGTGCAGATGTGAATATGACTACGCTGGCTCGGCACTCCAACACACAGAGCTCACTAACACCACAAACACACACACGCACACACAGAGAGCAAGGTCCTTACTTCCCTCAAACATGCACATTTACAAGTGTACTCTGGTTCTTTCTACCTCTCACACACACAATGATCCATATTTTAACATGCGACCCATTGTCCTTAATTCCACCTGACAATCTGCTGCTGCATAATTCAAGCCTGTGCTCCACTCTAGCTCTCTCGCTATAAATAGCATGTGGTAACACTGGATTCTCACACACATATCAGAAATAAAATCTTATCTACACAATTGAATCCCACTAATCCAGTGCTCATATGAGCTAAAAAAAAACCCCTCACACTAGTCAGCAGCAGGGCCATGTGGGACCATGATGTGGTTGCATTAGAGTCTTGATAACTGGAATTATTGGCTTGCAGCTGTGTGCCTCCATGAACCAGTCAAGTTGCAGTTACAGTATACATCCATGTCTGTCCAGACTCATATGTAGCCATGACAGTTAACTATGCTTCAAATATGGATGTTTCTACAAAGAGGCCACAATTTCTATAACGTAGATGCTTCAAACATCTTCAACCTGGTTGCATGGAAGAGCTCTACAATCAGCACAGTTCAAGGTGGACACCCAACATTAGTGTCACCAATTCAGTATCTGTCCAAATGTCAGAGGGGCTTCTATGTCTGAGATATGACGTGAGTAATGTTTTTGCAGAATATTATAATGTTAATGAAGTTGACCTTTGTTTTTGTTTTTTCTTACACATTTGTGTGTAGTATTGTCATAATTAGAGTATGAATTCTTGAGATATGGTCAAAAACACATTTTATGAGGTCACAATGACGACCTTTGACCACCAAATTCCAATGAGCTAATTCTTGAGTCAAAGTGGACGCTTGTGCCAAATTTCAATAAATTCCCTCAAGGTGTTCTTGAGATATTGTAATCATGAAAATGAGACAGACGCAAGTTAACAGCGACCTTGACCTTTGACAACCAAAATCTAGACAGCACATCCTTGATTTCACATGGACATTTGTGCCAAATTTGTAGAAATTTCCTTTAAGGTGTTCACAAGAATAAGACAGACAGGGTCATAGTGACCTTGTCCTTGACACCAAAGTTTCATCAGTTCATTGTTGAGTCAAGGATGACATTTGTGCCAAATTTGAATAAATTCCCTTGAGATATCATATTCACAATTATGAGACAGACGAATGGTGTACAGAAGGATAGATGGAAATAAAACCTGAAAACATAATGCCTCTGATCACAGCAATCAACTTCACTGAGGCATAAAAATTACTTATATCAACTGATTTTTGTATTGTGATAGGGAAGACAATCCAGCTAAAAGTCTAAACCCCCACTGAAGAACACTTGATGCCAAATTTTCCACCTCACAGTTTCATAGTGTTGGACAAAACAACCACAATTCAAGGTCCGCCTACAAGCCTGTTTCAGAGCTTCCAACCATATCAGACTTTCAGGACACTGAAAAGTGCTGATGGTGAGAGATTGTGAAATTGATAGCAGAAAGGATGTGTATGTGGTCACATGTGTACATCCTTAGGACATATAAACTTCTGCTAGTCAGCACAGCTCCAAGATAACAGCTGGCTGAGTTGTGTTTTTGCTACTGTGAAGATTTGCATTGGAGAAAATGGAATCCTAGCTGAGTTTTTTAAAATGCCTTTGGTTGTAACATAAAGCCTGCACTACTCCTGAATCCCATGCTATAGTTAACACCACTCTATGAGACATTTTCTGTGATGAGGCGGCAGCAGTGCTCAAAATGAGGTCAAGATGATGGATAAATTAAAAAACTCTGAGACAGAGTTAGAGAACAGTGAAGCTGTTGCCAGCTGAGAGTGTGCTGTTATTCATCAGGAGTGAGAGCAGCTGGAACAGCAAAGGTTAATATGGAGGCTCTGATAGAGCTGCACAGCAAAGTCGGACAAGGAGACAGAGGCCAACTGGTTCATATGGAGGACATCCTCTAGGACAAGCTGAGCAACTCTATTGATTTTCAGTCATTCTGGAAGAGAGCCTCAAAAGATCTCCAGGGACAGTAAAAGGAAACCATAACTACAGTGACGTACAGGGTTCTTAAACAGAAATAACAGCATGAGCCAAAGAATGGAGACTTGTAGATCTGATACATATCAACACTCCACCATCAAGACGGGTCATTGAGAGGATGCCGCTCACTACCTGCTCATAAAACTGCCACATTTTTGTGTCAGGATTTAAAGTGCTAAAGATGCTGCCTCAGGATGTGCCGAGGCAAGTGAGAGACTTGACAGCGTCACTCACAAGACACATCAGCTGAGCTGCAACAGGGAGCACCGCGTCAGCACACATTGCTGCATCTTCAGCACAGAGGGCAGCACGGATCTGCAGCCTGTTTCTGACCGCTCAGTCACAGCTCAGCTTGAAACGTTGATCCAAGTAAATAGGTCTGATGCTGGCCTCATTAATGGAACATCCAATCAGAGCTATTCCTCCATAGCTAGCTATCTACCTAGCTATATCCATGCTAGATCTAAAACACAGGCTAACTAGACCCAGCAGTTTTTCAACATATAAGAAAGCAAGGGGATACAGATGACATCCTCAAAGATGAGATAAAAATGGAGATAGATCTATTTATCCTCTAAACATGGCATGTCATATTGTTGCCAAAAAAGCTTGTTTGGAGTTTGTTACATGACGTGTGGGGAAGCCTCGAGATTACTGGGAGCAGGTAGTGTGGTCAGGCCAGACAAAATTTGGGCAAATTGCAACCTTAGAAATGCAAATTTCTATCTGACATTTTTTCTTAAATTGAGTTATACATATATTCTTCTTCTGTGGCCACCAAAGTGTAAAAATGCATACATTTTTACACTTTGGTGGCCACAGAAGATTTATTTATTTAGAAAACATAAAGGTCCATATCCTTTTTTTTTGACTATTTGGAATGAAAAACCTAATAACTCTAAGGTGACAAAATATGTAACATGATTTTCAACTAATTTAATGAGTGTTTATGCAATATTATACTAATAAAAGTGAATACTTACATGACACTGAGAATTGATTCAATATCTGTAAAAGAGCCAAAGTGCACCCCTTGCAGACTATAAATCTTTGGAAATGCTGGCATCATGTTAGTAGTTTTCTGTAGACGCACATATTTGATTTATAATGTGATTGCTTGGCCGCCTGAGCACAACACTGTAATTTATTGCTCATTTAATGGACACTTGTTATGCACAAAGAAATCCATCCCATTTATTAAACCATGAAAGAATAAAAGACAATGTTATAGACATGTTCCCATCACATCAGGTGACATTATTTTGTAATAGTTTTCACGATGAATTCTTTCCCCTTGTGGTTTCATCCACATAAGACACTGAGCAGAAAAACATTAGAGAAAATGCAGGACTGAAATGGGAGCCACAACCTTGAACTGTATTAAATTGCAGACTTCTATCTGTCTAAATGGTTATCTGCAGGAAACTGCAACGCCTACTAAATCCACTGCTCGTAGCGGGTTGTCTTCCTCTCTGTGTCCATGTTTGTCTCAGCCGTGGACTTAAAGGTGCTAAAAGGCCAGGGGTGAGAAAAGCACACAGGAGTATTGCGCCAGGCTTAATTGAATTTCGGTGTGCGTATGTGTGAGATTGCTCAGCCAGGTGGCATTGCCATGTCCTACTAAGTCCCCTCAATATCGCTTGGTCCATTTCACAGACTGGCTGGGTGATGACATGGACCCCCTGTTTTTTTTCTTTAATCTCAGCACTGCCTGCCGTGCAAAGGCCAGATAGATTTATATTTCACCTTCGAATCCAGCAGAAATACATGCAGCACTGGCTGTGAGTACATGAAGCCAATAATGTAACTCATGCAACCCAGAACATTTATCTCATGTCCTGGACCAAATCTGGAAAACTACAGTGCTTCTAAAAACCTGTGCTTCTGCTTAATAGTGTGACAAATGTGATAAATTCAATCAGTCAACATCACATATATGCTTTTATTTTTTGTCTAAGTGGCTTCAGTGTGTGCACTTTGTGTTATAGAGGTCATGTTTCTAAAGTCTCATTAAAGGGAGATACAAGTAAGACTGTTGCTGTGAAGGAATTTCCCCTGCAGTGATTTAGAGTGGCTCAACATCATGATACGCTGTATCACCGTGGCTCAGAGGCAGAGCAGGTTGTCCTCTAATCAGAAGGTCAGGGGCTCGATCCCCGAAGTATCCATGGGCAAGAACCCCAAATTGCTCCTGATGCTGTGCCATCAGAGTGTGAGTGCGTATGGAGCGTATGCTGGCACCATGTACAGTAGTAGTGTGTGAAGCTGTGTGTGAATGGGTGAATGTGACATGTAATGTCAAAGTGCTCTGTGTGGTCAGAAGACTAGAAAAGCGCTATTTTTTTTTCACTATTTTCACTAATATGAAGTTTTATTGTTAGGCCATTATGGGGTATATTATTGCTTCTTAAATGACAAAGATGACAGATTTAAAAGAAAATTGTAAAAACTTCTTTGTTGTTCATTGCAGAACACAGAGGGCAGTGAGACGCCATTAGAGGTGCAGTTTTTATCAGCTGACATGCTTTGGTTTTGGTTTTAGTGATTTTGGTTCCCAGAGGCTGTAAATTTTTGTGTAAATGCATAATTGTGATTATGATTGATGAAAATGCATCTCATTAAATGTTATGTAAACCACTAACAGAAGGTCTGGAGTAATTACATAGAAAGTAATTAAAATATTGGCCAGAAGATTTCAAAACAGGCATTTTCCTCAAATCGTATTTGGGATGTGATTTAATAACTTGTAACTTAAGCAGTAAACCAGGCGTCAAAACATCCCTTCAGAAACCTCTACATGACATCACACTCTTCCTATGTTTTTCTCGTGTAATCCTGTCGAGAGGACTGGATCACTATTTTTCCCTCCCTCCTCTGCACCTCACCTTCCCCTCTCTCAGTTTTTCCTGTCCAAAGCGCTCCTCTTCCTCCGTTCCTCTTTCTTGACATTTCTGAATGAACGTGCTCTGGATGAGCAGGTTGAAAGATTATTATCTTCCCCGGAACCATCCGTCTCACCACGGACCATTTAAAGGATCGCATTATATCGAAAAACGGTGTGGGGGGGGCAACCTCCAGACGATGTCATCTACTAAGGAATTAATAAGATGGGAATTTATTATCTATCAGACAGCGTTCCCCAACAGCCCTCAGGGAAGAGAGGATGCTTTTCATTTCTCTTTGGCTTTCTGGTCTCAAACAGGTGGAAAAATGTCAAAGAAGGGCAGAGGTATGGCGCTAACATATATCATAGGAATCAGTCTGTTTCTTATTGCAACTTTTTAGTAAGAGAGGAAGAGAAAACAAAAACCCTCTAAAAACATAAAAATAATATGAATTACTGCCTCTGCTAAGCAGAATTAGGGTTACGAGATAATTACTAACTTGTAGTGAATTTCTGATATTGCCTTGAATAGTGACTCCCGGCGACTCTACTGCATGTTCACGTTTGCTGCTATGCATTTTTATTTCTCTTTTGATCTACTTTTTACCTACGTCTTTTTGTTTTCTTGTAAATATGAGGGATCATTGTGGAATAAACACAGTATAAACTCAAACAGACTCAGCAGAGTAACTTGCCAGCTCGTGTTTGCCATACTGCCTGTGTTCTGTTTGGTTATAATGTCAAATTACCAAACAGAGTGTAAAAGTATGAGCACTTCTCAGTTTCTCCTTTCTGTACGTTCAGCTATTTGAAGATTTAGTCATTTTGTGCAGATTTTAAAAGAATTTTTGAACTAACTTTTTGTCTCTGTGTTCTTCTATTGTTCTTTTTTGCTTTATTCATCTTGTATATACTGTGCTTTGATATCCCTTTGCTGCTGTAATAATGCAATATTGTAACAGTGTCAGTGCTGCTTAGTGATTCTGGTTGTGTATGTTTTTCATGCCAGTGCGGCACTTAGGTTCTCACAAACCACAGCCTCTGTAAAGTCTGAATAAGTATCAAAGCATCATTCGAGTGACACACAACACTGTAGTAATTCCTACCTCTTTGAAGCATGGCGAGGGGTTGCGCATCTGCTCCAGCATGGCCCATTTGACGGTGGCTTGCCGGATGTTGCCATCATATTCCCGCGAGCTCTGGGTGCCGCTGGGAGTCCCGCGGGAGCGTTCATACCCTGGCTCATTGAAGTAGGGTTCAGCCACCAGAATGAGGGACTGCACCGACACTAGCACCTACAGATCAACACATGAAAAAAGAGGCAGGGAGAAATGGAATCAGGTGGTGAAAATATTCAGGATTCCCACTGTGATCCAAAATAGATACTTAATGAAATCTACACATTTCAATGATATGAAAGTTAGCTTGTTTATCCAGAAGAGCTTAGATTAAAACCACATTGTAATACTGTAAATGTGTCCAACTGGTTGGTTATAATCCTGATTTACTGGTAAATTACCATGATATCCCTTCAGTGTCCTCAACATTCTCTTAAATAATCTTGGCAGTTGTGGACACTTAGGAGAGTCAGACAAAAGCAAGAAATATTTTGGAACCATAAAGATACATCCTTCAATATATCTTCATTAACAGCTCGATTAATGCCACGGTCTGTCTCAAGGAGACTTGGGACGTCCTCTTGCATCATTCTGTCCATTCCAAGCCGCCACATTACCAACAATGACGATGTTGGGCTTGGAGGCCTGCCTGCTGGCCCCGGCCACACTGGAGCCAGATGAAATTGCTCCATCGAGTGGATACCATTGACCTTCAGCTGCTGCGATCTGTCGGTCTTAAACCGGGTTGCCAGGTTTTAGATCTGATATCCAACCCCGTTGATGACCTATGGAGCACTAGCGTTGATGACCACTTGATCCCAGCCCACTCCTCTGTATCCTTTTCACCCACTCCCCTTATTTTCCATTATTGATCCACAGCATGCTAACTGGAATGATAATCAATGGAGACATCTCTATGCACTCTCCAACCCCGCAAATGAGGGAATTATGAAAAAAAAAAGAGCAGGGATCCATTTCCAGGGGCTGCGTCTCGCTGGCTGATGGATCAATATGTATGGAAAATGAATGCACTTGTGTTCATGGCTAACAACCAAAAAATGCTCTTTGTGTGTCAACATGTTCAAGAGCTTGTGTGTGTTTTTTCCTAAGCCTGTGCACCACTCTGCAGCCAGTAGTCCCTTAGTGCTATACATTTTCTAGTGCACACACTGTAAGTTAAAATCCTGGAGGCTTTAGATGGTGAAAACACAGATTAACTGCTGTCTTTACAAAACGCTTAGTGAGTCAACATCTTCCCTAAACCATAAATAACATCTGAAAAATGAAATTCTTAGTGAACACTGCAGCCTTTTCAACAACCCAGCATATACACAGCAGAAATATTGGTTTCTGGTGTCCAACCACAAATATCTGTAAAAACTATTTTAACCAGACTATCTGAGAGCAACTGTACAATGGTGAACGTGCTTCTTCAGACATGGAATGACCCTTTTCTTTTGCCAAGACAGTATTTTAATTCAAAGCTTGACAGGTTGGCTACAATTAATGTCAGCAGGCAGGTTTCCATTAGAGATTTGCACAAAACTTTAGCAATATTTTAGAGATTTCAATAAAACACAATTGTGAGATGACTACGGTTCCACTGAGTGATGCAATGTGACTTCTCCTCTAGCGATAACATTCAAAGAACTATGGCGAAAAACATTAGCAGCTTTATTTCTATTGCTGACACTGCAAGGCCACGTAGGTGTTATGGAGCCATAATTTAAAGGCGAGCCTCTTATATGTGTGAGTGGCCACATATGAGGGATTTCTGGGAGGTGATAGTCCACGATTTCACAGAGGAATGGTGGATTCAAAACTTCCGGATGATCCGCTCAACTTTTGAAGAGTTATGTGATGCAATAACAGCTCTTGTAGCTCCTGCTGCATCATGAGGGAGCCAGATCCTACTGACAAGCTCATAGCCATAGCATCATGTGACCTAGAAAAGACAAAAAAGTCTTTCCACTGCAGTTTTGCAAAATATGGCTTTTCTGAGTTGGCTGAAATACCACCTCATTGTAAGCATAAAAACTTTTTTGCAATAAATGGGATTTTTTTCTAAGTTGATGTTTCCTTTGGGCATTTTTAATATTGGCAATTTCAATTTGCACAATTTAAGAGTTAATGGAATCCCGCCTAGTTAAGTATCTTTTTAACCACGCATCCATACGATAAATCTCAAAGTAAGACAACAAAAAAGCTAGAATTATTGCCTTACAGTTGTATGCCTCCGGTCACCAGTCAAGTTTCTCTTATAGTTCCATCCAAATCATGTTTTGTGAGATCACCGTGACCATTGACTTCTCAGCACCAAATTCTAATCAGTTCATTCCTGAGTCAAAGTGGATGTTTTTGACAAATTTGAGGAAATTCCTTCAAGGCCTTCGCAAATTATCGCATTCACAAGAATGACACGGCTGTGAAGTTACAGTGACCTTGACCTTTGACCGCCAAATGCTAATTTGTTCATCCTTGAGTCCAGTTAGATGTTTGTGCCAAATTTGAAGGAATTCCTTTGAGGCATTCTTGAGATATTGCACTCATGAGATAGGGATGTACGTACGTATGGACATCCTGAAAACAATGCCTGTGCCATCGCCAGCATGGAGACACATCAAAGTTTTGTGTGTTGGGCTTTTGCAAAAGTAATTTTAAAAAATTAGAAATTAAGATGACAGAAATGTTATTTACAAGACTACAAACTGAGGATTTTCAGAATAAAGGCAAACGCTATCTGCTATATCAAGGCTAAGAACAGATGGCATCTGAGCTCAACATGCTATTAAAGCCCTCTGATTGTCACTTGAAGATGAGCGATCTGTCCAAGCAGGCGTTTCCTCCAGGTTCAAACGATACTGGCTTGTGTTTGGTTTGATTAACTCCCACACCATATCAACAAAGCAAAGCAATATCTTGGCTTTAAAAGGGATCCTTCATGTCAGTTGTTGAAACACCAAGCCCATTAATACAGGGCCCGAGGTGGTGTAATGACAGGGCCCAGATAAACTACAGCCTGCAACACAAAGACTCAGACAACAGCCCTGCTGATCCATCCAGACAGCTGACTCTGTCCTGATGGATCTTCAGCTCACCTGTAAAAAGCTTGAGGTCTGTGGGTTCCATTTCTCCTCTGGTCTCCCGTGCCATGTGTTGAGGATACTTAAACAAACCTGATGAATACACACACAGAAAAGGAAAAAAAAAACAATTGATAAGAAGTTGATTTTAGTTCATGGCTCCATCTGTTGTTAAATTGGACTTGATAGCAAGCTTTGAAATTAACCTTTAGGGTCTGCTTTAACATTACACACACTCGTATTGCTCGGCGCACAAAATGCACTTCTCAAAATCAAGCTTTAAAAAATATTACACAGTAATATTACTTTCTACTTGCATTGAGTTTATTTTTTTAACCAACATCAGTCCTTATTATAAATACCAAATATTTATTAATGTTCAGAATTCAAAGCCTTTAAAATCCAGGTTTTCGTCATGATGCCACTATGTTTTAAGATGAAAAAAAAGAGAAGAAAATAATTATTTTCTGTTTGCTACATACAGAGTAGATTATTATTTTTGGATTATCACAGTTTGGGATATGTCAATGATTACCAGCAACTTTGATTTTTATACATGATTATATTTTGAGCACACACTCATACCTCTTTGCACACAAAAAGTGTTTTGAAAATCAGGCTATAAAAAAATTATTATACATTAATATGATCTTCTGCTTTCGCTGAGTTTATTATTTTGTTTAACCAACATCAGTCCTAATCATAAATATTTAAAATTCATGAATTTTCACAATTTTAACCCTTTAAATGCCTTTTTTTTCATAATCCCACTATGTTTTTAGATGGAAAAAAAGAGGAATTATTTTAAATATACAACATGCAAGGTAGTAGTGAAAATAACATGTATTTTCTCCAAATGCCAAATATAGTAAAAATGATGTCATCAGGTAGAAAATAGTCGAAATGACAAATTCTAAGGCAAAAGCCCAGAATGACACCCAGAAATAATACAATACATGTTTTTACGGTTTGATGGCTGTGGGATCAAAAATGTCAGTTTGAATGGGTTTCAATGGAGCATTTTTTGTACTTAACAGTCTGAATGGAACAATCTAGTTTCCACAGTGTATTTTAGACTTGTTGTCGAAGCTAAGCTGGAAATTCCAAGATTAATGAAAAATACACAATCTTGCCAAAATGTATGCCATATACATTAACACAGGCCAAACTATCAAAAAAATGATCAATGAAAAGCCTGTAAAATACAGCAAACAGTCCCTAAAGGGTTAAGCAGTTTCTTATTGTTCCTATTTAACTTCAATTAATGCTCATTTGTTTGCTAATGAAATTGGTCCCGTCATTGATTTGCCTGTTTCCCACTCTGCAGCAGACTTCAATCACTGTGCTGAAGCAGTTTGAACCTGTTGCAAGGCTCACAGCTGCCCATCACCAGTTCAATTTTAACACCCCTCAGCAACAAGCTTCCTCTGATGCATCTCTCCTCCATTTAACTATCCATTCATCCCTCATCAGCGTGCTGAATGACAGATCCCCCTTTGCTCTACCTCAGCCCCAGGTATTTATTATAGCAGCTGTCTGAGCCCATTATTGAAATACATGTAGACTGTCAGCTGCTGCTTAATGAGGTGCTGCTGATGGGGTGAGCTTAGGCACCTTGACCCCTCAATGAAAGGAAGCCAGGAGCACAGAGGGAGAGCTACATATATTCTACCATGTCTGCGGAAAGCCTTGGGGGATGTCCACTGCCAAATGTCAATTTTAATTAAAAACTTGACGTCTGATGAGGACAGTTTTTAGAAACAGGGGGTTAGTTTGACACTTCAGCACCATATTGGGTTCTTGATGGACAGCCAGGCAGGTTCCTTTTCTTATCCTACTCACATCACCGTCTGTGGAGATAATCCTCAACACCAGACTGACTTTTTGTCCATCTGAACTTGCTTTGTAGTCACTCCTTGTGTTAGCTATGACTTTGACAAATTCCTATTATAAAAATCCTGGGATCATATTATAAAAAATGATCATAATATAGTCCAATTTAATTTAATTTGCATTAACCCTTTAAAACCTGGATTGATATCAGTTTTCTTCTGCTGTGTTTAAATGCCTTAAATGCCTTTCACAAGTATTTAAGAACTTTGACACTGTGCCAAAAATTGGTATCATTTCTTTTAAAAACATGTAAAAAAGGCAATGAGCAACTTGGCAAGAAATGTCCTGAAAATTGCAATAAAATTAGTAAAGTGTAACAAGAAAAGAAACCTGAATATGAACAGAGTGAGAGAAAGTAAATTACTATAAAAAAAGTCCAGAAAACTAGTAATTACAATTATTATAATAATAATACATTTATGAAATTATTTGTTTGAACTTTTTAACTTTTCATGTCATTTCCTTGTTATGTATTTATTTATTTACTTGTATCATTATTATTATTATTATTATTATTATTATATTATTATTATTATTATTATTTTCTTTTTTATTTATTACTTTACTTTTTTGCGTTGATTTTCAGGAAATTTTCTCATAACTTCCAGTCATTTCATGCTAATTTTTGGAGGATTTCTTCTAGAGCTGCTCAAGGCCTTACAAGGACCAATTCAAATTCCAAAGGTCGCTCATTTCACATTCAGTGTAATAAAAGCGGTGCTATTCTTAGGCTAAAACTAGAAATAATTTGTCAATGGAAATTTAATTTTGGTTGGAAATACCAATTTTCAAATTTATCATTTTGGCAAAGATAATGTAAACACAAATGGTCACAATGGCACCCTTTATTTACAGTCATAACTTACGAGGGGAGCTGAGTAAGTATTGCCCCCAACTCAACTGCAAACAGATTTTTTTTTTCAAATCTGTTAAAATTTGGTACAAACATTTCTGTATGAGTCTTCTTGAGATGAGTAAAGTTCAACATGGCCAGTGCTCAGAAACAAAAAGCTGTCACTGAATTCCTTGTTGCAGAGGGAGAAACCCCTAAAAATATCAACAAAAGACTGGAAAATATGTACAAGGATGAAGACAGCCTTCGAAAAATATTCAAAAACTTTATTTTAAAAAAAGCACTTTTATATTAACCTCAAGAAGACCCATGCAGAAATGTGTACCAAAGTTTATCAGGTTTGAAAAAAATCTCTTCCAATTGAGTTTGGGGCATTACTTTTTAACTCCACTCATACTTAATGTTGTGGTTGAGATTTTTTGAAGTAAAGGGAAATTAGGTACATATCCACAGTCCCTGTATTACATACAGTAGCTGTTAGTTGGCACACCACCAGTTTGGATGGGTATCATTAACAAAATGTATTTTGGGTATCAGGGTATGATTTTTACTCAAATTTCATCCATCAGGATTGAAGGATTCAAACAGATCAAATCCTCCATTATGTTTAGATTTACTTGTTTGAAGACCAACATGAACAAGCATTTTTCAAACTTACTTTGCCATCATTGTAGAGGTTAGGGTTAAAGCGCACGCTGTGTCCGCCGGTGGTTTCCAGGTTGACCAGCGGAGGCGAGTTGGGATAGTCTTGTGGAAAATACACGTCAAACTCGAAGCAGCCGTTGGCGTATGGGGTGTCGGCTGGGCCCGTGATCAGAACCTGTAAACACACAGAGGAGGCTTTGATAAAAATGGACTGAGAAAGGGTTATTAATCACACACGCTGAAGGAGGGTTAATTAAAGAAAGGAGGACACAGTGATAACAGTAACTATGGATTAAACAAAGGCCAAACGGCAAAATATAATGGTGAAATGATGCTGACACTCTTTCAGGCTGTTCCACAGCCACATTGATTCAATTAACAACAAGGCTAAAGGGTGAAAATAGCAGAAAGAAAGAGAGCAGTTCTATCCACGGCAATCATGGCATTTGTAACCAAAGAAAATTTATGACTTGAATAAGTTAGAATAGCTCATTAATCAAAGAAACATAGGCACTGAAAAAATGTTATAAGGACCTGAGTTTACATTAGGGATCTGCATTGCCGTCATGTAAGGGAAATAAACTCAAACACGTCATGCTAAACTTTTTTGCTGCTTGATTCAAAGGAAAAGTCGCAAAATACTAATTTTCCAGAGACATTTATAAATCTGTGGATATTTTTTTTAAGCATTACAACACCTGTGAAAAACACTGATACAATGACACTGGCAGCGCATGTAGATGCAGCAGCCAGTAGCTCCTCAAATCCTTGCTACTTTTTTGCTATATTTTTCTATCTTTTGGATTCCATGGTCCCTTCAGCTGAAGCAAGACTTTTCAACGATAGAGAAGCACTTATCCACAACATCAGGAAATGATCCCCATAATAAAGACGATGAGAAGTGATTCAGGCTCACTCAGCAATGGGAAATCAGAGACTGCTCTGCACACATCTTTAAAGAGGCATGGTTAACCCCTAACAGCCCTGATCAAGCTGTTACACTGGATGGGCGGACCTTGTTCAGAGCCGACAGGACACTCTGATGCAATTTCAAAAAATGCACTGCAGAAATTGCATGATGCTACCAGCAGCAACATGCCAAAGAACAGGATGGAATTTTCATGGCAGCTGCTGATTTTAATCAACTCATCCTTGAACCCCGAAGATGTAGCAGGATCAAGGACAAATTTGTATTTTTTTTTTTTTTTAAAGTAGGTTTACAAAAGAACAAATCAATCTTCCTTTTACCTGTGAAATGACTCGTTTCACTATCAAGATGTGATTCATTTGGTCATTACATTTGGTACGTCTAGCTGAAGGAATAACTAATTTTTATCCGAATTTAAGTTAGCGGAGGGTGAAATCGGAAGCAGCTGGTTTGGCCAGTGTGAGTTAGCTGGTCCGCTGCCAAAAGTCACATGCTTTCTATATGAACCCCACGATGGAGAAGATCTGGGTAATTTCACATCACAGAAGTCAAGCTCCTTTGCCTTCATCTGTCGCTCATAAGGATTTTAGCCCTATGGGCTTGAACCTTATTTATTATTATTAGTGTAAATACAAATAATCTAACAGTAATATCCCTAATATAGCATTCAGTGTCTATTTAAAATCCAAATTAATATCTGCAGTACAGGCTTCAATTATTTGAGATTTAAGAAAAGACTGAAGAAAAATATTGCATACATGAGCTGTTTGGAAATCAAACCTAGAGGAAGACTTTAGAAGACACAATGAGAAATGTACTCTGGTGTAGATGCTGCATTGTAAAATGGCTGTTTGGTCAGTGAAGCAGCCCAGGCCAATATGTGGCTGATCCTCACTGGGCCTGTGCATTAGGGAGGATCGGCCAGCAAATAGCAACCCATGTGTAGCGCTGTACCAGCTCCAGGCCACTATATGAGCCTACTGGATTATTTAGGTGAATGTAGTGCTGCCTTAAAATGCCCCTAAGCACCATCTGTGGAGAGCAGTTACACTGTTTACTGCAGTGTAATCTATTCACCAAGACAAGCAGTGATTTTGGAGGCTGAAACAGAGGCAGTGGCAGCAAGCTCTCAACCATTTCATCAAAGGTCTCTTCAGGTCAGTTAACACTTATTGACATTTAGAGGTGATACCAAGTCAAAGGCAACTGGATATGTTGCAGATTTCTCAAAGATGTTTTATCTCTCATCCATAAAGTGCATCGTATCGTATCGTATCGTATCAATGAGTTCCTACAGTTCTTCGGACAAAGCAAACACTGAACATGCTCAAGGCGAAAAACCAAGTGGGCCAACAGCACAGGTCAAGACTCAGCCCAGAGCCTAAAGAGCTCTGTACACATTATGTACATACTGAACACAGACTGGTGGTGTGAAATAGGAGTGAAGGAGGCCATCTATGTCAAAATGGAACAACCATCACTCAGAGGAGGAGTCCACTTGACAGCCACTTAATGGGTCTTCAGACTAAAAAGCTCTGTGTTACAGCCACATTAGGAGCTGCACTAGTGGGCATGATTTATGTATTCAGGTACCAGAGAGACATGAAGTAAGACCCAGAAAGTCCATTTTGAGAGACAGATCAATGAGCATGAGGGTTTATTAGATGCACAGCAGTTCATAATCTTGGATTAAGATAATGACTCATGCTCATTGTTTGTCCCTCCCTTACAAGTGCAACAAAGCTAACAAGAGAGTCAGGATGATGTCCAACAGTGTGTAAACACCCACACAGACCAAAGAAGATGTTCAATCTGCCAAAATACGTGAAATCCCCTTTGTGGGTACACCATAGGTGTGCAGGCCTCATGTGACTCAAAGGACTCTCACATGACAGCCACATATCGACTCTCAATGCGCGAATGACCCTGCTGTAGATACACAACTGGGACTCCGTACCAATCGGTGAAAACTGAGGAAGCTTCTAAAATTATCAGTGAAAACGGCTATAAGATATCTGCCTCAAGTCAGGTTGCCTGGCTGGAAGCTAAATACTACACAGGAGCATTTCAGGAATAGACTGCAGCCCCTTTTAAATTGCTGGTTAGAAGCAGGTATGTCACACAATCATTCTGCCTCACTGTTCTCCATAAAAAGTATGATCGCAAAATAAGGGGGGGGTGTTCTCGCCTTTAAGCCAACAGCGGAGGTAATTACAACGCCGTCATAAAAGGAACAGCCAGGAGGAGATGACCTGTCCATGGACGGTATGGGTGTGACTTTTTGACATGTTACGAATGTGACCCACCGGGGGTGATTTAAAAAGCAGCTAGCAGCAGATAGCAGACAACTCAAAGAACAACAACCAAAAATGTCCCCAAAGTGGCAGAACAATGACGTCAAAAAGGTCCTTACTCTCAGGGCAGAGGACAACATGTTCCACGATATAAAGACAGTAAATAACTGTTAATGCTATGTTACCATGCTGTTATTGTTTAAGAAACACTGCCAACCCATGTGTTATATGTCATGATAAGGCCACATTTAGATGAGAACGGGCCTACTAAAAACAGAAAAGTCTTCTCTTGAGTTCATATGATAACATTGTGAGAACGATCCTCCAGTACACGGATCCTTGAGAAAAAAAAAAAAAACAAACTGAAAACTCTGTAGTATACATGCTAGGACAGTAGTGGGCGGTGTAACTTTGTAATAACACACTGTAGACGGACACCACGCACCTGCACAAAAAGGCGTTCTTCTACAGAGCGCTGAATATAAACAAACAAGATGGGGGTGAATGCACTCACTAGAACCAACAGCTTTAATAACCTCAGCAAAGTCAGCAGCACAAACACAGCTCGGTAGTCTGCCATTTTTGTTACTGTTTCCCTCCAACTCACACATGGCTATCTGTCTGAAATACAATGCTCATGTGCAAGGTGCGGCTGTGACGTAACCATTCTCTCAGAATCCGCGCATTGCCAGTTTACACCGCGACCGAAGGGGTAGTGTTTTTAAAAAATTACACTCTAGAACTCGGTTTCGAAAGTCTGCTCAAAACACCATTGTCGTGTGAACAAAAGGCCAAACTGCAAGTTTAACATTTCATGCAATAACTGTTGCCTTGTAAACGGCCCCTAAAGACCAACGCTACTTACACCTTTTTTTTCTTCCAGGACACCAGCATGCTCTCTAAAATCACACACTGTAGTGACATTATGTTACTTGCTTCTGTGTAAAAAAGCAAAGGGGTGTCATGAAGGGATTTCATTGCGGCTCTACAGCACTATCTCTGTGTATCAAGGGCTTGCATTTTGTACAGGAGCTTAAGAGACATACTAGGATGCATGTGGATATTAGTTCTTTCAGAGAAATGTCCTGACCCTTGTCTAAACTACCACATCGGTCTTCTTCAGTGGTACTGTCAGTGTCAGGGTTTGTAAAACTCAGATGACTCTGCAACTGCATTTGCAATCCTTTTCGAGGCCTTTGAGCACCATTCATGCATTAACTTTATTTTGACATGAACATTCAGACCCAACACTTTTATTGCACTTCCAACCAAAGACTGGTGTGGAAGCATTTCAGGACTAAAACCAACTGTGCGTCTGTGACAGGGCTGAATACTTGCACCAATGCATTTCTGGCACTAATATAAGGATGCAGGGTGAGGTAGTGACCCCTCACAGATCATAAGATTTCCACCTCATCAGCCACCGTCCCTTTCTGCTGATGCTGCCCCTCGGGCCATGCTATTCTTGGGGGAAAAGTTAATTTTGGTGGGTTTGTATGAACATGTTTGCAGAACAAAACAGTGCACTGCTGTGACAGGACTTTTGGCTATGGGCAAAGATCTTTCCTTTTATACCCCCTTGTGATCACTGCTAGTCTAAAATATATCACGGCTGTTCTGGTTTGTGATGAAATTACCTTTTGTGCTTTAAGGTCTTTCTTGATATCAAAATGCATGACTTGGTGACTTTTATCTACATTTTATGGCAAAGAGGGGAACGGTATTCCCTTAGTTGTTGTCATATATATTACAATTTTTCCCAATTGTGAGTACTTCCATTGTTTGTGCACCCAACACTCACTATTACTACAAAAGATGTAATGCTGTGATGTGTTTGTCTGTTTTCTATTTTGTTTCTGACTTTGTTGTTGGTATGCCGCTGCCTCGCTGTTATTTTGTTGAAACTGAGCTAAACAGATGAGGATTTTGACATTTAGCAAAGGAGACTTTGCCATTAATCAACTTGTGGGGTGAGAGCCATTTATTAAATGTCACTGGGAGAATGAGTAAGAGCTGTCATGACAAGTCGTATGGCAGAAACGCCAGATGCAGCAACGCTATACAAGTGTCCCATCAGTCTTACTCAGCTCTCAAAGCATTGGTCTCCATGATTCACCAGATACAACACTACACACCAAACAATGCTATGACACAGCTTAGAATGGTGCTTTACCTTCATGATGTCCAGTCTCTCCTCATCGCAGCGGACAAAGACACTGGACGAGGACGACAGAGGCAGAGAGGTGGACAGAGTGACGGCCTCCTGGGCGAGGCGGCGGGATCTGGCTGCGCTGTTTGTATCGCTGGCGTTCTTCACCTGAGACATGTAATGGTAGTTGACCTTGAACATCACTTTTCCATCCTCGTCTTCCGATACCATTTCAAAGGTGTCTGCAAAGACAGGAGACCAGATGGAGAAAGTTTTCAGAGGAATGTTCCCATTCTAAATTAAACAATGACCAAAAATAAAATTGTTTCCTGTAAACACTCAAAATAACATCTATTTGTTTTTTTTTTTACATTGGCCATGTTTAAATGGATACTAAGTCTAATTGCGATTTGAATACGGCAATAACGCATGAAAGAAAGGTCACTTGAAACATAAATGTGGGATATTTTGTGTTCCCTTCATTTTTACTTGAGAGCTGAACTCCTTACCTACAAGGTAATGGAGGCTGAGTAGTCGAATCACTGCTGAAGATGAATTGTGAAGATAAACCATGAATTGTGAAGACGCTCGACACCGTTCTGTTCTCCTCTTTAAGTCGATGCGGCCAACGCGTTCTCACTGTACCTGCTCCCCTCAGTTGTATAATAAAAGCCCGTAAACGAGAGTAACACCTTGTGTCCGCGGTTGAACTGGAGGGGAGCAGGTACACTGGAATTCTAACATTCTAGAACTAACAACATTCTATAATTGCATCCCAACATTTTAGAGCTGTATCACTCTAAAACTGTAACAATCTGCATTGTTATGAGAACATTCTAGAACCCTAAAATTCTAGAACTGTAAGGGTGCTTTCACACCTCCCGTTTGGTTGGGATAAAACAAACTCAGGTTTATTTGTTGGGTTAGTGCCTTTCATTTTGGCTGGGCTGATATTTGCTCAGCTTTCCTCTTTGATAACTTAAGATCCAGATGTCTGATAGCGAAAAATCCTTCATCTAGTTAAAAACTATCAAGATCTAAAATGTGTTTGGTAAAAATATGGCTAAAAACTGGATTAACAGTCAATCTATGACTGCTTCTTGCAGAGAACCACAACCCTGAAACATGCGCAAAAGGGATATAACGCCACTAAGCAACAGCAACCAAATGACACACCATGTCCTTGATTAAAATGATAGGTTTCTTTGGGTTTGAACAATTGACTGTATAGAAAGATGGAAAACATGACATCCTAAATGTGAAGCCAAAACATCTGGCTCACCCCCTGGTGTCTGGCTGCAGTATAGGTCATTTAACCCCAGCACCTCCATGTTAGCAGATGAGACAATGGCAAAACTAAAATCTCAAAATTACAGGTCTGTACTGTTTATTATCCCAAAGATAGTTTCAGTCATTTAATGTTGCTAGCGATCAATGGCGCTGTCTGCAATTGGTGGGATGGGTGTATGAGCAGCTTGATACCACAGAGATCTCCACTGTGCACACTCTGGCTCCAAATGATGTCACCATTACAAGATGGCAGCGGTTGTATCTAGGAGATTTTGGGTTCATTTTTATACAGATGGAGGAAGTGGAGATGCATCATCCATTTCCACATACAGTCTCTGGCTTTAATATTACTGGAAACATTTTGGATAATTTGAGTATACAACTAAATATACAACATTGATGTAGTTTCTTTTAGACACTTTAATGCGTAAATGTTACATATCATATGTTCAAAGCTTAGAAAAAAATTGAACTCGTAGTAAGTAGTAGTAGTCTTAGTAAGTTGAGTTTAGTTCAACACTCATATCCCCTGTAGTGTCAATGCGGCGACTCAATTAAAAGTTTTGTTACAGTGAGTTATAATCCAGCCCCCGCTCTGCCTTGAGTTTTCTCTTTCTATTCTGCCTGCACACTCAAGCAATTGTGTTTACAGTCACTTGCAATTACTTCAGACATCAAGCTGCTAACTAAATCAATTGCAAAACTTGCTGTAATAAGTCATGACATGGCTGAGTGGACAGTGATGGACAAGACAAAAGGAACGAGCAGGATGGGAACGCAGCCTGAGTCTGCCTCCCTCTCAGAGTGCTGGCATGAAGGCATAATGTATCAGATGAGACAGAAGACAGGGACAAAAGAGTGTGTATTTGGAGAAAGGAGGATGTCAGTGGAGAGCGGTGGGTTATGGAATAGTTTTTGCTGACGTGCACACAGTGAAATGTTTTAAAGCATTACAAATTACAAAATGTCGGTAGAAATGTGAATGCACACATGCAAACTCACCAAACTGCAGCTTCTTCATGGCAGCTACGTATTTTTCCTCCAGAGATCGTAGGATGGACAGGGGCTTGGGCCGACTTGACACCTTCCTTGAAGACTCCACCAGCTTCCTCTCTGCGAAGGAGGTGGAAACAAAATCATGAGGACAAGAGTGAAAAAAAACAAGAGGATGGAGGTATTCTGAGAGTAACTGTGGCAGCAAAACACCAGCTTCTATAGTTAATTTTCCTGTTTGTGACAACTGTACTGGGGGTGAATTGTTCAATAATTCAACTGTTTATATGTTATTAGGGCTTTAAGTTATGCTTAATTAAGAGTGTTGCCATTTTGAGTGACAGGTGGATGCCTTCTGTTGACTTGTGGCGATCATAGCAACAATGTTGATTAGGTTAAACTATGATTGAAAAAATAACAAATAAATCTACCTTGTACCTTGTTAGGGTTCTATGGTCTTATGAATATATGGTATTATTATAAAAATTCTCTAAACTTAAGGTTTCATAACTGATTCATAAGCTTTCAACCAAATCTCAAAGTCTTCAACATCTGTTCGCTTGTGTACAAAAACTGTGATGTGGTAGAAAGCTCTTGAAAAATCAAGTAAATAGACCTTAAGTTGGGATCATTTTGTCACATTATGATTTCTAAGGAAGAGAATGAACTTCTACAAACTTCCCATAAAATCACATACTGGCTTAATTTCTCTCACAAACATGGGAGGAAGGCATTGAAAAATTAAAAAAATAATGACCCAAAAATTAGTAAGAAATAAGTAAAAAAAAAAAAAAAGTACAAAAAAAACTAGTTTAAAAAAAGAAAAAAAATCTTTAAAATACAATAATTCTGTAAAATAATTTCAAACCTTGCTTTTTTTCAAAAATAACTTTCTAAATCTAGTAATTTCTTGCAGTTTGCAGAACATATCTTGCTAAGTAGTTGTAACCTTTAAAAGGTGTTTGAATGCAGCACAAGAAAGTAATGTTTAACTAGGTTTCAAAGGGATAAAGAACAGAACTAAAATCCAACCCTGGAAGCACAGGAGGACTACATCTGAGCATCACTTATTTGGTTACCGTAGTTAGCACAGGCACATTGATGGTTCTTCACGTCTCCTCATGGCTTCTCTCAGACATATTTCTTAAAGTCTCTATGGTAATTAAATGATTATACATCCGTCAGGGCCCTCAGTTGCTCACCGCATAACTCAGCGTGACTGTGGAGGCCTTAATCGTATGGATTTCTCTATGTGAAGAGACATGACACATATCTTTATCCCCCACATGTACACTTCCACCACAGCTAATGGCATTCCCCGACCTAAGTGATCAGTGAGATGGCTGTTTATGTGGACCCTACATAAAATTTCTCTGAAAGGAGCTGGGAGGAATGGGCGGGTGGGGAGTAATTAGTACTGTGTACTGTGTAGCTACAAGGTAATGGGGGAGGTGTGATGTTTCATCATGCGGTGGACATTTTATTGATGGCGTTGCTTTATTAAAGTGACAAACCGCCGACTACAAGGATCTCCTTTCCGTCTTATATCTCCGTGTACAAAACAAGTAAAGACACGTGTACTTTGGCTTTTACATTTCTTCAGTCTGCATCTGGAGACACAGCTTGAAAAGACTGCATATCTTCTTAACTGAAAGAACCACAGAAGTCGCGTTTAAGGCGATAGGGTAAATTTGACCTGTAGGTCAAGTTAAACTTTTACCAACAGGACGATAGAGTCCTTGATAATATAAAATTAAAACTGAGGCAATTCAGGCTTTCTAGGGAAGCTAAACTTGGGAGACCCACTTCTGTGTCCTTGCAACAAGAAGACCGAAAAAAGACAACAGATGAGGATGTGAGACAAAAATGGAGAGAGGGCGATAGTGGAGCTGGGAATTGCTGAAATAACACAGATCAAACTTGAATTAATTGTATGCCTCCATGAACCAGTCAAGTTGAATTACAGTTCATGTCCATGTCTTACCAGACATCTGTAGCCATGACAGTTGATTACGCTTCAATTATGGATGTTGCCGCAGTGAAACTACAAATTCTAGAGCATGTATGCTCCAAACAGACTTCCCCCCAGCAGCACAGAAGATCTATACAATTAGCACAGTTTCCCTCGCAGCCTGAGATATTGCATTTGCAAGAATAATACAGACACAAGGTCACATTCACCTTGACCTTTGACCACTAACTTCAAATCAATTCATCTGTGAATCAGAATGAACGTTTGTGCCAAATCTGAGGAAATTCCATTAAGGTGTTGTTAAGATATTGCAGCCACAACAATAAAACATACTCAAGGTCAAAGTAACCTTGACCTTTGACCACCAAATTCAAATCAGTTCATCTGTGGCTCAAAGTGAACGTTTGTGCCAAGTTTGAAGAAATTCCCTCGTGTTTTTGAGAAAACAAGTCAATGAGAATCAAATGGATGCAAGGACAAAGTGACCTTGATCTTTGACAATCAATATCTAATCAATTCATCATTGAATCAAAGAAACTGTTTGTGCCAAATTTGAAGAGATTCCGTGAGGGAATTTGACAGATGGACAGATAAATGAAAACATATTGCCTCCGCCAGCACAGAGGCATGAAAATAAGTTAAAATACTCAACACAAGACATGTCTGACATGAAACTGGGCTTGTGTTGGCCATTTGTTTAAAATGTACAAATACTAATATCAATTCCTGAATGTTTTCAGGCTGTGGTTTACATCAAACAGTACAGAAAATCAGCTGCCACAGTGCTGGACAACATGTGGCCACGTGTGTGTGTGATGAATACATACCCTGGTTGGCTTGCCGTAGGCTGGTGGTAGCAGCGTAGACTATCTCTGCTGTCCTCTGGATGTCAGGCACCAACAGAGTCAGACCCTCAGGCTCTGGGTCTGAGCTGTCAGTTTTCACCACACCTTTACTCTTATCTTTCTTTGACCTGAAACACAAACAAATACACATTCAGCCAGACTGTATTATCAGGGGGTGTTTGATAACTTGGTTTTCAAAGAGAAATTTTTTGAGAATGATTAATTATTCAAAAGAAACAGTTTTCAGAAGAAATTGTAGCATTCTTTAGCTATCATATTACACATTAGTTTGGTATAATGCTCATTTAATGACTGAGGATGAGAGTAAAAGTGGGTACACTGAAATATAAAAAAAAACAAAAGGAAAAAAACAAAAACAGAATTCCTCGACAAGGTGAAAAAAAGGCAAAAATATATATGTTTGTATAAAATGGCATGGCAGATTCTTTCTCTCAAGACATTGTAGAAGCTTTGTTAGGTGACTTCCCTTTCTACACAAGATAAAATGAGCAATTCCCAACACCTCCTTCAACACATCTGTTAGGGATTAACCGATTGGTATCGCGTCTCTGATCTCGACATTAGCAGGCTCTCTTTGGGTGAAAACCAAAACGTAGCAGTACATGGGAATTTAGAAGGAAGTGGAGGTTTCATCTGAACCTGGATGCAATTGTATTAACGCATTTGTAAAGTGAACACTACTTCCAACCTGTTTTGGACTGAGAAATTGTACCACAGCTCAACATCTGCAGAGCAAAATCTGTGTTCTGACAAGTCAATATCTGTGTAAGCATCATACTAACAACACAGTGTGGTCCTTGGATTCTTAGCGAGAAAACAGAAGATTAAAAATGCCACTGATATACATGCAGAGGAAAACATGAAAGTTCATCTTGAGGTACACGAAACAAAAGTCTAAAAAGAACATTTTTCCTGCACTTTGTTGCATCTACTAGCCCTTAAAGGAGCAGTCTTCGGTTCTAATCCATTACACTTTTTGTCAAATTCAGTGAGATTCCCGTCATGATCTGCTAACTGTCCATTCTGAGTCTGTGTTAAAAAATAAATCAAGTGTTCATTCGCAGGCTGGCTCTGTACATGGAAAACAAATGGACTGAACCACACAACATTATGCTGGTTATTTCTGAAAATACCATTAGATCGGTTCATAATAAGGCACTCTGACATGTATATATGCAGAGTGTATGTATACCTGAGTACAGTATGTTGTCAGGAGGCTTAAAGGAGCTGTAGGTGAGGGCAATGAGCGTACGCGTGTGGATAACATCTCTTACATTATCTGCATAAGCTACAGCAGCTTGTGCACAACAAAGGCAGTGTTTTTCCTCCAGTGTAGTGGGTTTTTTATAGTGAGATTTAAGACTTTTCCTGTTGTAATAAAACAAAACATTTGTAGACAGCCCCCAACCACATCAAAAAGCAGCTCAGTGGCTCAATCTCAAGGCATGCTCTATGCCTCTTGGGGTGCATTCACATCATCCCGGGTGCATTTTAATGCCATGTGTGAACATGCCAATAGATGTAAAGGTTCCCAAATCAGCAGTATTGCAGAGAGGAGGAGAGTGAATGATACCAGAGTGTTAGGGTCACGGCTGGATCAAAGTATTAAATCAGACATCACTCCCTCTGCATTAAGTCTGTTTTAGCCCAAGTTGTAAGACAATTTTAAAATTTAAAACCTGAGAAAACAAATGATTCCAATAATCATTTACATGTAAACTAATTTCAACCATCTCACCTGAGGCGATTAGTGTAAGTGTCCACACATGTCTTCATCTTGGCCAGCAGCATCCCTACAGAGGTCTGTCCCTCTGAGTGTTCTTCATCCTCCTCCTCCTCCTCTTGTCCTGGGTCTCCAGAGAGAGGCAGCAGTAGAGGGACCAACGCTGTGCAGGTGGAGATGGCCCTCAGCAGCTCCAGGAGCGCCCGATACAGGGGCACATGACGAGCCATATCCAGAACTGCAGAAACAAGAGGGATACAAAGTGTTAGATCATCCAAAGACAGGGGAACGCAAAGGAGAAAGATTCTCTTTTGTTCTCTTCTAACAAGAATTATAGTTTTGCGGTTGTATGCCTCCCCAAATCAGTCAAGCTGCAGTTATAGTTCACATCCATGTCTGTGATAACAAGAATGCTTTACACATCTTCAACCCGGCGGCACTGAAGATCTATACAATCAGCACAGTCTCAAAGGTGGACACCAAAGATTCATTCAGCAACTGACCAAAAGTCTCCCCTTCTGAGTTAAGACATTGAGCAACAGCCCGAAAAGTGATTTTGCAGAACATTGTGATGCCACAGTGAAGCTGACTTTCCACCACCAAATTTAATAGGTTCATCCATGAATCAAAGTGGATGTTTGTGTCAAATTTAAAGAAATTCCCTCAGGGTTCATTCACAATAATAAGACAGACGCAAGATCACAGTGACCTTGACTTCTGACCACAAAAATCCAAACAAATTCATCCTTGAAATAGAGAACATAATGAGCACAGAATATAACTTTAACCTCTAGGCCACTAAATGACCCTGCAAAGTGCTTTTAAAGGTAGAAGGAAACACCCTCGGAAGTTCCAGGGTATGGACATTGGCACAGAAACCATCACAAAAAGTGTAACATTTCTGATCCAGGGTTGAATGAGAACTCTGTGTTCTTCCAACGTCAACAGTAGCAACACAACTAAAACCAACTCTGTAAGCTGTACTGACAAATCATTTAGTTTCCAAGCTGATGGAAAATGTTACAAATGTGTTTTTCTTGTAGCCTGAAGTGATGCTGTTTGCGGTGCTCAGACAAACATGATGAAACACTGTAAAATCTGACAAGTTGACTTAAATTATTTGACTTAAAATAATTTTGGAAACTGATTCCTTACAAAAGGAAAATAAACATAACAACACATTTTAATTTATGTTTACTTATTATCTCAGTGTAAAGTTTAATCTGAATTTTGCTGTAACTTAAAAATGACAATGAAAATTAATTAATTTATTAGTGTTAGTAACTTCAGTAAATCAAGTTAGCCTGACACAACTTGATCATGGCGAAAAGGATTTAGCCAATGATGAAGTCAGGAGATCTGTAAGTTCTGTTTCATTAACATGTTTAAGAAAATACAACTATGATACAGATATAAGGCACAGTAAACTTTGTTTACTGAAATTGCTAATACTTAGAAAGATTGATTTAACTAAATTTGTTGTTTGCATTTTTAAGTTGCAATAACTTCCCAAAATTAAGTAAATGTAACTTGATTTTTAAATAACCTTAAAAATTAGATTAAGAGTTAACATAACTTAAGATTGATACTTAAATTTAAATTACATTTTTTTTAGTTTTCCTAACATTTTTCTCAAGTAAAATCAACTTGTAAGATTTTACAGTGACGGGGAAGATTGCTGTGAGATAACACTGATTGTGGAGAGACTAAGTGTCACTGAAATACGACACACAGACAGATAGACAGTTCTTTGAGGTAGAAACCTTATCGGAGTGGACATTGAAAATGATCAGATTTCCAGTAATGGATTTTTTGTCATAGGTAATATGCATTTCAATAAAAGTAACAGAGATTAAGGGAGCTACTGCATTACCATGCCCGGCCATCTGCCTTTGCCATCAACTCTCAAAGTATTTGGCAGATAATTTCCCCTAATAAATAGATTAATTAATTGGAAAGAAAGAAAAGCTGGGGGTGTCATTTTTTTGGAATTATAAAAAGTGAAAGAATTAATGAATGAAAACAGTGGCAAAATGTCCTGATCGGGAGATGAAGAAGGGACTGTATGGATGGCAGAAATGAAGATTGAGACTGATGAGATATGTCCCGTGTATGTGTGTGTGTGTGTGTGTGTGTGTATGACTGTGACAGTCAATGGTCTACCTCAGTCCCTTCTAAATTAACAAACCAAACCTGACAGCTCCTGCTTCACGCCCACAACCCAGGCCTGAAATAACAGCACGGAGAGCGCCCTGCAGCCTGAGGCAGCCGGAAACGTATGCTAAATAAAGCGTCATACTTGGCAGGAAACAATTTGGTCAAAGGATAATATTAAAAAAACAGTAATGCCGCCTTGCGGTTCTTGGCCTCCACTAGCCAGTCAAGCTGCGGTTTAAAGCCACATCTGTCCAAACTCAGATAAATTATGTAGTGTAGACTTTGAAAGAATTCATCAAAAGGTATTGAGTGGGGTTTTTTAATGGCCAGAAAACATTAAGCTGTCACCGTGAGGTTGACTTTTTATCATTTGTATACAAAATGCCATTACTTCATTATCACATCCATTTACACATTCATGTTTTATTTTGAAAGAATTAGATTATGTATCTTTATATTATGGCCAAAAATGTGTTTTGTATGTTCATAGTGACCTTTGACCATCAAATTCAAAACAGTTCATTGAAGAGTCCACGTTTGTGCCAAATTTCAGGAAATTCCCTCAGGGCCTTTTGGAGAAATCACGTTAATGGGGATGAGATGGATGCAAGGTCACAGTTAACTTGACCGCTTACCTTCAAAATCTTACCAGTTCATGCCTGAGACCAAGTAGATGTTTGTGCCAAATTTGAAGAAATTGCTTTGAGATGTTTTTTTAGATACCATATTCATAAGAATGAGACTGACGCAAGGTCATGGCCACCTTGACCTGTGACTACCAAAGTGTAATAAGTTCATTGTTGAGTCCAATTTGCAGAAATTCCCTCAAGGCATTTCTGAGATATCCTTTTAACAAGAACGAGACAGACTGACAACCAGAAACACATAATGCGTCCAACTACGGCTGTCACTGACGTGTTAGCATTAAAACATTCTTTTCCAGGTTATTATTTTTCTTTATAATGGTCATGAGGCTTTTAAGTTTAGTCCCCAAATCTGAAATTATGCTTACACAGATCTGATGTTAATAGGCAAAATATTCAGTGACTGAAAGCAATGACTTAAGAGGTAGGCTTGACCTTCAAAGGGATTACAGAAATGGTAGGTAGAATTCACAAAAGATCTCAACTGGTTTTTATCACCACCAAAGAGAAATAAAATCCGATGAATGACTAAAACCCTAACCCCTAGATGACTAGAATACTTAATTTAGTCCCAAACTGTAATTTTGGTGTAATGGGCTACTCCTGGTTTGTCCTCACAGACATGAATGTGTCTCCCTGTCAGACATGGAGGTAAACTGAAGCAGCAGGCTTCTACCTCTAAAGCTCCAACCTGCAATCTCTGCCAAAACAGAAAGGCTGACCCTGTAGACCATAAATATGTGATGTTTGGGGTGAGAAGGTGTTCGACATTTATTGTGGTCTGCAGCTTCAGTAACTCCCAATTTGAGTTTGACAGAATTTGAATTATTTTGCTGTGCAAAATGCAGAGGGGGAGGCCATAAAAACATTCCATTTGCTGTTCTGAACACCAGGTAATATCACAGCAGACAGCAGCAACTGTGAGGTTGTTTGGATTCAAAGGGAGATCTGCACAGTTAGTATGAGCAATGTGGTCTACACTGTGCATTAACAGATAAACAAAAGAAAACAGAATGGCAACAGAATGTTAAACTTTGACAGAAAAATCAAAGCGAAATGACGTGATGTTGGCTACACTGGGTGTCAGAAAAGAAAGTGGAAAAAAATGTCATGAAATTACGACTTGGACTGAAGACAGGACTATTGTTCCTGTTGTTGTAAAGGTGTCATATATTCCCATGAGGGATGGGCCTCTAGGTGGCATGACAATAAAATATAAGAATTTATTCATTCATTGTCGCGTTTTCTTTTACGGAGGATTCACAATTGCAATGACAGGACTCGCACAAGCAACAAAAGTTCCCTCCCGACACTATTTTGCAAGGGCACCAGCACCCCATCTTGGATTGTGATTGATTTTAAGAAATACAAAACATGTCAGATAATATTTTCCCCCTTTTGCAGAATGATAATGCGTGCTTCAAGACCCGAGACCACTATGAGAAGAACGGGCTGAAGAAACAAGTTTTAGTAAGAGATTTGCTTGTGTCAATGCTAAAACTAAATGAGAAAAACTATTTGCAAAATGTCATCCATGGCTCTGTGATGGGTTCATTTTCAGCCACTGTGTGTCGGTTGGCATTGAGCAGCATTCTGAGCAGAAGCCAATCAAACGCGAGGGTCTGTTGAGACTGTGAAGTAGGCATCAACAGGCTGACCATGTAAACAGAATCATTTTCTGAGAGGGGCCGTCTGGTGTGTGTGGAGGTACTTGTGCATCCGTGTGCTTGCCTTGAAGTGTCAGCCTCTAAATAAACAGCTCTTGTTTGTGGCTCCCAGACTGTTTTACATTTATATTGAAATTCCCAGCTCCCCACTGTCCTTATCCCAGTATCTGCACAACACTGACCTCCCTGGGCTTTAATCTGCTCTCAGATCCTTTAACCAGTGTCTCTGGATGACACCTAGCATGGAATTCCAATCCCTTTTACTTACATCTATGTAATTACTGACAGCATTTGTGTGCAACTCATCAGGATTCCTCCTCCTGCTCTGTGTCAATGTCACACTGTTACTTTCCCTTCACTGCGGGTAATAAATACCAAGGAGACTCTAATCAAAGACTGAAAGAGAGACAAATAAAACTGAAGGGGCAACAAGTGAAAAAACACTTTTTAGATTTTTCAACAAATGGCAAATAAACAAGGCTAGATGGAAAAGAATGCTGGTGAGTGCCAGAGACAATAGGATGCACTTAGGTCCTTACCCATCACAGAGCCTTTATCTTCTTATTTTTTTCCCAATTTCCCCATTTTCAGACATTGAAAACCCTCTGTTGTAGCAAAATAGATGAAGGACAGAAAGGTATTGTGATAAAAATGATTCAATGTATGAATAAACTGATGGATTTGCTCTTTAAATGTAACACGAGTTCTTAAAGCCCTCCGCGACTCTAAAATGGGTTTTTCTTCTGTTTATGTCCCCTTAAATGTCTGACCTTGACTATTCTAACTTGCATCTGTGCAAAGTTTATAACTAGAGAGGTGTGTTCACATTCCTCTAGTGAAGTGGGCAATGTCTGCAAACTTTCCTAAAATTTGAGATTCAACATATGCAGGGCAAGCTACACTAAGTATGTCATTAATACGAAAGCCAAAAAGAAGTATTGGTGCATGATGTCAGTCAGTCATTTTCTGTAACCGCTCGTCCTCATAAGGGGGGGGCTGGAGCCAATCCCAGCTGTCATCAGGCGGAAGGCGGGGTACACCTGGACAGTTCGCCGGACTATCGCAGGACCGACACATATAGACAGACAACCATACACACTCACAGTCACACCTAAGGGCAATTTAGAGTCACCAATCAACCTGAGCTGCATGTCTTTGGACTGTGGGAGGAAGCCGGAGACCCCGGAGAGAACCTACGCAGACACGAGGAGAACATGCAAACTGGCCCCCGCCTGGAACTGAACATGCCCCCGCCTGGACCAAACCCCATTCCAACCGGGATTTGAACCAGGGACCCTCTTGCTGTGAGGCAACAGTGCTAACCACAAAGCCACTGTGCCGCCCTGGTGCATGATATCAGCATGAAATCAGCATGTTGTCCGATATTATCGTGCTTCACAAATGGGCTGCCATGAATTTTGGTATCAGCATTTATGTCCAACGATAACTTCGGACAAGCTAAAACAAAGTTTCCTCATTTACATCAATGCACTGGTTTCAAACCATCTCAGGAGTGTTGTTATAGTGCCAATATTTAACTCGTTATTCAAACTGAACATGTTCGAGGTACAGAAACACATGATCCTATTCAGTTACTTTAAAGCTCAAAAGAGCGGTGCTGAAGGAGCCTAAAGAATCATGGAATTTAAATAGTGGTCAACAGATTTTCGGTGAGGCTGATTTTGTGGCCGACTTTTTAAGAACTTTGACGATTTTTAGCGTTTTATTTTAATGATCGCAGATAAAACTAATGAATTGAAAGTGCAAAGAAAGCATGAGAGGAACTTTTACATTGTTAAACCTCAGGGCTATGTTTTTATCTTTTTCTTAATTTTCATTTGACTTTGTTAAAAAAAAAGTTTTGTGTTGGACTTTGTTATATTACAAATTCTAAATATTGACAGAAAGATTTTCATTTTTATTGTAAATGCATATCGGTTCCAGACATCAGGTATCAGCCTCATTAACTACTGTTAATTGCTATCTGTATCTGCCCTGAAAAAGCATCAACTGTCAACCCCTAAAATGAAACCCTCTGGTGTTAAACTACAAACACACAAAGGAAAACATATTTTGCACTGGCTTTCCCTGTCCTGTAAATATACTCACTTTTCCATTTACAGTATTTAAAGAAACTCAGTGATACAGAGCAAAGAGTCAGGAGAAAAAAAAACAGAGCATGTTCTCCTGTTCGCCACAGGACAAGCGCTCGTCCAAAGAGGCTGGACATCCATCACAGCTATGACCATCTTGGTAGTGCTGACCTGCAGTCATGGCAGTGCTACATACAGCCAGCCTCCACTCTCTGTGATTTAGGGTCTTTGGGGGGCCTTACAGAGATGGGCGCTGCGAGTACCCATGTTGGATGCTGGTGCTGATTAATAGTTAATGGGGGGCCCTGGACATGAGTGGGAGCGCCTGGCGATGAGTTAGCGAGGCATATATAAGGGCTGCTTGAAATAAAAGCACTTCTGTTGGATTTTAATGTCTCCCTGTTCACCCCTGTAGCGTCACCTAGTGTCAAATCACTTACCTCACCAAAGCACTGTGTCAGGAAGCTGCACTCGGAATCAGGCTGTGAATCATCCACAAACACACACACCCACCAATGTACACATGTTTAAGGCAGAGTCAAAGACTGATGTTTGGATTTAGATTTCCAAACTTCCTCCCCACATACTGCTTCACTCATACACCATACATCAGCACCTCTAAAACTACCCTGTCATCACTCTGCTGTCAAATAACATCATATTTGCGACCAAAGCATCCTGGTTCAACATGTTTTTGGTTTTGAAAGCAGGACATTGTCCAGTGGCGTAAGGTAGTTACAACAGGCCCCAGGGCACATTATTAAGATGGGCCCCAGTGCACGCTGTGCTGCACAGATAATTCACATGCATATTACCCAGCAATCAACACTGCATAACTATATAACAAAAACACTATATTAAAATAAGAAATTATCCATTAAATTCTATTGAGACTAAAGGTTTTTGATGTAGTCCATGTTTTTCTACAGATAAGTATCTCTTTAATGTGCACTGTTTAACCCTTTGCAACCTAAGAATATTTCATGGGAAGAAGACAATGAACAATGTAAGAAGAAAAGACTGCAAAATAAGCAAAAAAATAGTAAGAAAAATTAGTAATAATTAGCAAGAAATTGGTAAAAAGTACTGGCTGTTGAACGCATATCTCAAATCTACAAATTCTGAAATACTGCAAACATTCTGGTGTCAATATTGGATGACATGGATTTTTTGTTTATTATGTAATTCAATTTTTATATTCTCACATCTGTTTATAAACTATTTACTAATTTATTCATTTTTGTTATTTTTATTTATACTCATTTGTTAACTTTTTTTTTTTTTTTTTTTTTTTGCCCTGTTTTCTCCTGTCTGTTTTTATGTATTCCCTGTGGAGGAAGCTCCTGGGAGGGGGCTCCTGGTTTAAAAAAACACATTACTGAACAAAAAAACAAAAAAACACTGAAAATGCATCTTTTAAGGGGCGTCTGGTGGCTCAGTGGATAGAGCAGCGCCCCATGTGCAGAGGCTGAGTCCTCGCCGCAGCGGCCGCGGGTTCAAGTCTGGCATCAACCTTTTGCTGCATGTTTCCCCTTCTCTCTCTCTACCCCTCTCATGCTCACACTGTCCTGTCCATTAAAGGCAATAAAAGCCCAAAATATAATCTTTAAAAAAAAAAAATGCATCTTGTAAAACCTTTCCATTCATCTATAACACATCAATAGAATAGAAATATTGGACTATAAAGTACGTGAAAATTACATGAAAATTAACTAACAAAAGAAATAATGAAATGAAATGAAAAATTAAAATGAAAAAGTGAAAAAAAGAAATGAAATATAATTAATTCTGCAACTTCAGTTTGTATATATAATTATGATAATATTAAATTGTTTTTTTTTTTTTAATATCTTTTCAAAAAATTAAATAATTTTCTAAATCCACTAATTTCTTGCAATGTCTGGAAAATTTCCCACCATGTTGCTTATTGTCTTTGTCCCTTGTTTTTGGGAGAAATTGCACCAATAAGGTTCAGAGGCTTAAATACTCGTGAAAAGCATGTGAAAGCAGCACTAGAGAAGTGATGTCTCTCCAGGTTTCACAGGGTTAATATAGAGATGTGTGTATTATATCCCTTTAGACTTCATCGCTCACCTGTACAAGGACAACCACAGCTTGTCTTTGATACAGTACGACCAAACAATTCAAACCTGGAAATAGCAATGATAATCAACCGCAGGAAATCCTGCGCTGCCATCCCACACCAAACAAAGAAATTCTAATTAAAACCCAAACCCTACTGTCCACCTGTCTTACTTTTTATCCAATTTACTGCCTGTTCTGCCCTGCAGTCCCTTGTGAAGTGAAGATTCCTGTAATTACAGCTGACAGATTGATGTTTGGTATTTTACCGGGGTGCAAAAGGGGACCTTGTTTAGAAATGGACACCTCTGTGCTGTTAATTACTGAGGATGGTGTCACAGCAGGGCGAACAAGTGATAACACTTGTCATTTGAAAACAAGCATCCATATCCATATTTGAGAGACAATCACAGACAGTTTAAGAAAGCAGAGTGTTAGTTTCAGGGCGGCAGAGCCCCTCCAAAAGCCAACAACCAGATTCCTTCAGTGAAAGGGATACAACGTAACATACACCTCTGCACAGATAAAGCTTTTCTTCCTCCGAGTGGAACAACACTAATCATTTTAGAGCAGCTCGTAATTCAGCTCCTGGGACCGCGGCCCGTTTCTAATGAGGCGAGCTGAGATGCACAGGCTTGCTGGTGTACAATGAGCACACTTGGTAATTGCCCTTAATTGGCTGGTGCTGCAATTGTATGTGGGTGTGTTCATACGACAGAGAGGCACTTATCTGACCAGGCTACCATGTCACACACCGCTGCAAACATGGAACTGCAGCCTTGGACGCACATACTCCCATACAGAGGATAAACTACAACAAACCACCTGGGCTTCTGCTGCTAGCTAGCATACAGCTCAAATGTGTACAGTCAGTACATCAGCTGTCAGTGGCAAATAAACACAAACGGTCCAGCAGTCTACTTTAGTGCAAATGATACAAGCAAAAAAAATGACTTTTTGTCCGAACATGCCTTAAAGGACCAACTAGCTATAATTATAATTATCACAATTATATATTCAAAACATTTTTTTTGTACTTTTTCTTTAAAAAGGGTATTTTTTTTTTCAACTTTTTACAAATTTTTGAGGTCCCAATTTCTTCTTAAGTTACTCATCACCTTGCTTCCATGTTTTTAAAAGAAATCAAGGTATTTTGCTCAGGTTTCAGAGGGTTAAATAACAGCATCTTTCATGGAGCAAGGTCAAAAAGTGCTTAACTTGGAGAAAATTGTTAAAAATAAGACCATAAATACATTCTATGCAGTATAGGATGCTGCTGTCAGACAGACTGACTGACCTATTGAACATCTGCAATACTTAATTAAAAAGAATTGTGATAGTATTAAATTGGGAAATAAGGAATTCATCCAAACCTTAATAAATATGCAACTGTTATAAAGCAGTGTCAGGGCTGTGGGTTTGTCAACTCGCTTTTCTGTTGCCAAATTAAATTAATATAAAAATGATCGATGAAGCTCCAAAACAACAACCTACTGCAAACTATCTGTATCCATTATCAAATACACACCAGTGCATTTGTTGTGACTGCTCTAGCAGTTTGTTAACGTCTTGGTAATAACATATCCAGCCCAGCGCTGCCAGAACAATCCCACTGAGAAAACAGGATATGACAGTCGTCGGTCTTCATAAAACCAACACGCTCCACATCCTCACTTGTTTGCTGTAATGGTCGATAAAAACAACGATAGAAAACATTCAGCGGGTTACCACTGAGTAACAGCTCACGGGTGAAGAGCAGAGCTGGTGTGTGGGCTGGTTGCTGCTGCAAGGGATTGGTGTCTGTTGACTCCCCAAATGGAAGACGGCGTGGAGCATGCGGGTCACACCGAGTGGGTGGCTAACACTCTGACTCAAGCTCATGGCTTGACAGTGTCAGGTCTTTCTGACCCCTCTAGGGCAACCGAACAGAGGAGAGAGGAGCTGAAATAGTAAGACTGTGACATGTCCCCGCCAACACACAGTCTGCCTCAGTGGACACTGCAGATAATGTGCATCAAAGCTAGACTATGTGGAACAACCAGAAAAAAGTGGCCTGAAGCTCTGTGCCATTTCAAAGGACAGAAGGAACAGTGGCTGCATTTTTGTGCACAAAGGATCCCTTTGTACACCGAGCTACTCGAGTTACTTAGTTTCGAGTTGACACATGCTTGGTGGTCATCTTAACTGGGTTATGATAAGCAGGAAAAGCAGAAAAATATGTCTCACTTCTGTTTGAAAATAGTCAGCGTGACACAACAGACTCTAGTCGGATTAGTTTTTTTAAAAAAATTATACTCCATACAAACACTTGATTTATAAAAAAAAAAAAAAAAAAACTGATAATGTCATAAATTTTGGGAGCGAACAAAGAATTTATGTTTATTTGGAGTCATAATTTATCTGTCCTCTGTTAGAGCTGCCCTACTACATAAAGAGGCAATATTAAGTTAACTGGCAGCAGACGAATGAGAAGGTGTTCAACTTTACAATCAGCCTGTTTGAATGTGTCCTGTTTCAACTGTGGTGAAACTAGAGACCACAAAGTGACTCCCATTAACAATTGGGGACTGTAAAATACCATATATTTTGGTAGAAATCGTGAAAGCTGCATAAGCTGCTGTATGGATAAAAAAACATCTATTTCCGAGAGGCAAATCTGCATAAAAAACAAAATTGAGACTTAATACATCATTTATGTTAAGTAACATAGGGCATACATCATTCAACTTGTGGGGTTATTGGTTCAAATATCTGTAAGTATTCCTGTACAAATTTGTATCTGGTGATCTTTGCAGCGGGGACAGTTTAGGCAGTCCAGGTCAACTCATTGCACATATCGGAGGCTATGCTTAGCCTTAGACACTGGCCACTGACAGTCGCAGATGCTAGAAGCTTGAGAGCATTTTGTTAGTTGGACTCTCACGGTGTAAACATAGGTCCCTAAAGGATTTTGCGACTGCAACAATCAACGCAAATTCAGCCTGTGGATTCTGCGTAACCTTGCCGTTTTATCCAATAACCGAAACTGTAAATTTTACTATTGACAACAGGTAAAATCTGTTTTAACTGAAGCGTATTGATTGGCTTAGCCCCAATCTTTCTCCTGCTGCTGCAGAGTCACACACAGTGACTGGGATAACTGTTAGCGTGACACAGCTAACTTGACCCAATCCCAAATCTGTGCATGAATGCAGATAAATTTAAAAAAAGCAAACAAAAAAGCTAAACTGATATCAGCTGATAGCAGGTGGATTCCGAAACTACATTTTAGATAATGCATTTTATCTCTTTTGCTCTCTTAATCGACTGCTGCTTGAATGTGATAGGTCAATGCTACTTGGGCTACAAACAGAAACCCGAAAGCCTCTGATAACAAAATCTGCAAATCAGCATGGAGGCAGATACCTGCTGATAGAGATTAGTCTTGCAGAGGTCAGGTGTTAAAGTAGCAAGTAGCATTGTTTTCATGGCATCGAACATCCAGCTACTGAATTTTTGTTTAGCACCCATAACTAGCAGGTAGTGAGGGAGTGATGCAGTAGTGAGGATGGGAGCGTGGAGGAAAGATGATCATTGCAGCATCGTTCTTCTGCCGACCTCCTGCAATTCAGCTGCAGCACTCTATTACCCCCGAGGTCAAGATAACTGCAACACTGAAACTATAAACTATTGATCTGCCTGCTGATATTGGATGTGGGATGGAGGCAGGGTTGATGGTATTAGGCTGGCCCATTTAGATGAAGGGATGCAACAATCTGGTATCCAGTATTGAAATCAAATATGATGCCAACAAATGTTCCATTAATGGTGTCAGCTTGCACATTGAATTTTAAATTTATTCTTGCCATTTTCTTTCCAAAGATTTATGCAGGTGAAACCTGACATGAAACATCACTGTCTGCCATATGCAAAAGTGAAGACATTTTTAAGATTTGACAGCAGCTGTCATGTGCCAAACTACTTCAGACCAGAGCATCCAAACAACTAATTACAATGCAAGACACACTAGAGCTGAAATAAGACACTATGGCGAAATAAGAGGGTTACTGCGCTGAGACATCAGCCCCTTTTCCTGGTGCTGGAGCCATCACAGTTCAATGAAGCATTAAAGACCACACTATATTTAGCCTGGGGTTTGATGGATTTTGGCTGTTGGTGACCATTTTGTGTTTAACAAAACAAACAATAGAGAGAAGAGATAGAAACAAAAATAACAGCCTGCTGAGGAAATAGAGAGTAGAGATGTTGGTGGTGCTGCCAACATGTTTAAAATGATTAGCTTTTAAGGATTTCAGTGTTGTACTTAGCGTTTGACTTTTTTTCAGGTGGTAAAAAAAGAGTGGGCGGGTTCAAAGCAAAAACGCATGAGACCTTTATTTGTGGACATGACCCCAGACGACAATAAAGCATGTAGCTTATAGGCCTGTGTGTCCATGGGGCTGATCCAATGACTGTATCTAAGATGAAGACATAATCTGTATCTCCTCCTCCTCAAATCACACAAAAGCAAAGCCAAAATATCATGAATATGGCTGCTGCCATCTTACACTGGTGGCATCATTGAGAGCCAGGTTTTACAGGTTTTTCACACTACTGCAACCACCACAGGTCCTTGAGCATTGAGTTATACATGTGCACACAAAATATTAGGCTCAAAAATCAAACCTTGTTGAACCAGAGCAATCAATGACGATGTCAAACCACCTTTTTATAGCCTCAAATAACTACTTCAAATTAAGCTTATGAGAAAAATGAACACTAATGATGTTGCAGTGTTTTGATCACAACAATTTATACAAATTCAAAGAATTCCTGTGAAATCTGCCTCACTTTGCAATTCAGCCCAATCCCAGCAATTTTTCCACGACTTTCTTACAAACTGAAGTTTGCCACGGGACACCAAACTCACTTCTTTGTTTCTGGTTATGAAGAAAAATAAATACACAACACAAATGTCTCATTTACTTACAAAAGTTATTGGTAGATACCATGCAAGGCTATTTCCTAATGTTCCTCAGAAAAAAAGTATAGTGTGTGACGATGTGGTAGAGCCAAACACTTTTCTACCCCAAAACCTGAGATTGGTTTTAAGGTTGGCTGTTGCATCCATCCAGACTTATTGCAGTTGCTGGAAGGATCAAGGTGAGTTTGATGAAATGTGCACAGTTAGTGCACACATTAGTGTGAGTGTGTGATAAAGAAAAAAGTTTTGAATTAATTATTTAAACAGCCTTTTTGGTAAGGTTGCTTGGAACACTTGGAACAGTGCGGCTTTATTCTCTAGAACAAATTGCCTTAAATTTTTAATGATTTATACAGAAAAAATTAAGTATTTTCTTGCTTGCACATTTCATTGCAAAAATGCCTGCAAAAATAATAACATGCATTGTATTTTTTTGGAAAAAGCTGCTGTAAAATCAGGCATTTTAGGCTGAAATAATCACCCCTCAAACAGCACGTGGAATCCTGGATGGGCTGTGTGGCTGTTTATTGTGTACCTGTATGTCTTGAAGAGTCTTGAAACCGGAGCAAATTGGTTTGATATCTTCCAAAAACACGAATTGATATAAAGTAATGAGAAAACAATCTAAAATTAGTTTTTCAAGAGAGAAAATTAGAATATAAATATTAAAATTAGAGGAAATACAAAGAAAACTATAACTATGATTACTATGATGAGGCATTTAATTTTTTTACAGACTATATGTATATTTTATGTATTTGTAGCATTTCTTAAGGTAATTTCCTTGTTCATTGTTGTTCTTTACTTTTCTTGCTAATTTTCAGGTAATATTCTTGGAACTTTTTTTTGTTGGGTTATTGGGTTATTTTCTGGGTCATTGTTAAGTCGCTCATTGCCTTTTTCCCATGTTTTTGAAAGAAATCAAGTAAATTTCAGGTTTCAAAGGGTTAAGTAAGTATATCTGTTTAATAATCTCCCATGAAGTCTATTTTAAAACAATAATTGTGACACCTGTCCAGCAAGCATCGCCTGTTGACTCTATTTTGTACATACAAAGCATTATCCTGTGCTTTCGGCTGAAGGAGCATGCCAGAGGCCCACCTGAACAGAAATAACACACCAGGATGATGAGAGGGAGGGAGAAGGAGAGAGGAGAGAGTGCGAGTGAGTCATAATGCTTGGAGAAATGAGCTGACTGGATCAGAAGCCTGTTGACATACATTAAGAACCGCAGTCCAACTGCGCTGACCTACGCTCAAGTACGTAAACTGGAGGGGAATGAAGTTTTCTTCAGTTATTTACCTCAACAATTTAGCATGGAGCTCGGAGAAACTAAACAGAAGTAACTAAACTTGGTGCTGATGTAGACAGTAATGTAGATGAAGCAAAGGGTAAAGCACGGAGAGGTATAATTGGGAAATAAAAAGTTGTGGGGGATGTGGGTGGAGGTTTAAGGCAAAAGAGGAGCATAAAAAGCTCCACAGAAATGGATGGTGTCTTTGTTTCTTTGGAGATAAATATCTAACTGCACGCACAGACCCCCACATCTCTCCACCGCCTCTCTCTTTGTCTTCCACCCAACCTCAACCATCCTTTATTTCCCCGCCGCCTATTGTTACCCCCTCCCCCCCCCCTGCTCCTCTCCTCTCCACAGGCCTGCCAGAATAACAGCAGCTGATGATGATGGGCTCCACTGAACTCGGAGCGGAGCGCAGCACAGTGGGGCTGAATTCACCTCTTTTTTTGGCTTTTTTTTCATGTTGTTTAGGTGGGAGCTGTACGGGTGTGTGTGCATGTGTGTGCTCCACCAGCCCCCACAGCAGTGGGAGAGGAGGAGACAACAGAAAGCGTGAGCAATGTCGTTTCCCCCTCCCTCCTCCTCCATCCTCCCTCCCTCTCATGCTCCTTCTCCTTCATTGCCACGGCCATCAGAATCCATCCTCCCTCTCTCGCCATCATTCTGCTTGGTTATGCAATGCACATTCCTCCCACGGAGACTAACTGGTGCTGGAGACCTACCGTAACACTGCTGTCACTGCCGATAGGTGCAGCTCCTGTATTGCCATAGCGACTGTCTGGCGCTCCTCTCAGCAGACGTCTGCTCCGTGGGATATTACGGCGTTTCCTCCTCTTCTGGAATATCACCAGCCTAGCTCGACTCAGTCAGGGACCGTTGTTACCTCGCTGAGCGGAGGCTGGGTGTCACCGAGACACTGATCCCACAGACCTGATCATGCACAGTGCTGGCTTGGACAGCATGGGGGCTTCAGTGATGGGGGGCTTTTTTGAGAGGCAGTAATTGCACTGTTTCCCCAGAGGAGTTGAGAAGCGAGCGGAAGGGAAGCCAACAGATTTAGTGATAGTGGAGAGGGAGGTGGAGGAGTTGTGTGGAGGAGTTTAGGCAACAGTGAGGGCAGACATTGAGGATGGGAGGAACAGTGGGGAGGCGGGAGGGGCAAATGGGGAGAGGGTATCTCCTCGCCCCCTCAAAACAGGCTGCTAGAGCTTTAGCAGCAGCAATCCAAATCTGCTGATAAAAGAAACGGACTGTGAAGACTTGTGAGGGGGAACTTAATCAAAAGGGAAGTTGGGGGGGTGGGGGGGTTTGTTGAACCTGCCAGGTGGCGCTAGAGACTTGTGGAGCAGAGAAGTGACACGAGAAGGTTTTCGCCGCTGCTGAGCACCGTGAAGTCATCGTGGGACCTTCTATTCCTCTCGCCGTCACTTGTGTGTCGCTGGCAGGCACTGGGACTGTGGCCACACAGCCGTTCTCTCTCCCCCGAGTCCCCAGGGGGTCTCCACATGTAGCATGCCCTTACAGCCATGGTTTTCCAGTGAGGATCCTAAAAGCATGCCGGATGATGTTGTTTTACACCTTAGACGCCGTAGGGTAAGCCACTTTTTCTTCACACTTTCATTTTTTTTTATTACTAATTTCTTGAATTTCAATGAATTTGGTGACATCTATACTGTGTGTTTACATGAGAGTTGACCAGGATGATCGTGATTCCAAGCCAACACTGATCCTATTACCTTTTTGCTCACGCATTACTCTTGAAGATGACACCATCTCCAGCTCCTCTTATCTTTAAGACTCCTCTGTAGGAAAGGCTGGAGGTTGTGGTGGGTGGTTAATCATTAACGGCATGTGAAAAGAGGTGGGCGGAAGAGAGGAGGGGGGGCTCTAAATAGCAATATTAAATCATGCTTATTTTGACATGAGGGAACTGGCGGCACTTGAACAGTTTCATTGCAGATAATCCCAAAGAGAGGCTGAGCGAGGGCTGGCGTCAAGCTTACTGTTGTCAAGGCTTCAAGCTGTGGCAGGTCGTAAACACTGGTGTTCACAGACTAATCTCCTCCTCCCTCTGCGTGGCCATTGTTTTGTTCGATTAGCGATTTATTTCCCTCTGCTGGGAGGATTAGATCGGCGGGGGCTGCCCAATTCTGGAGCTGTTTGGGACTGGTTTTTGTGCAAATACTGGCAGATAAGCATGAGGACGAGGACAAAAGAAGCAGCTAATTCAGACCAAGTTGTTGCTTTCTATGCATATGTGACAACTTCTGACATGATTTGCCCGTTTTCCTTTCATTGCAGATAAGTGTCCCTTTGCCAGGTTAGGTGAGCATCATGGGCACCACGGTCATCACGCTTGAGGATGTGCGGGCACTGGAGGTCAAGGAGGAGCAGGAGGAGTCCATCTTGGCCATGTTAGGCATCATTGGTACATTCCTCAACCTCTTTGTGATCGTTTTTGTTTACATCTACACCACACTGTGACGTGCCAAAGCAAGACATAAAGGATTTGTAAAACTGACGAGACTTCTACAAGAGAACAGGAACTGAGCAGTAGGGAAGGACAATTTTAGAGACATGAACATCTTCCCCAGAGAGAGGAGGTGGACACTGGAAAGACTGGACAAGGATGAAGATGAAGAAGCCATATTTCCAGCTCACAGCCATGAGCCAGGGAGATAACAAAGGGCTGGAGGACATGGCAGAGACAGGGCCGTGCTGGTACCAGGGTGAATGGGACCAGATGGGCACCAGCAGGCCCCCAGCCAGGACTGACCCCGCTGTGGCCTGACAGGAACTGACACCTGATCTCCTTTTCTCCGCCTGCAGGGCTCATTGGAAGGATGAGCCAAACAAGACAGTCTTGTGGAAAACACTGATGCTTTTTCATTCATTTTGACTTCATTTACAAGTTAGTGGGAGTGTAATTGTTACTGGGCTTTTAAGCAACAGGATTAAAAGCAAAGAAAGAACTAGAACTGAGGAGCTTCTTTGGAGACAGTATTGACCACCGTTTTCAATCAGTCTTCAGGGACAAAAATGCTTTACAAAGAGTAGCCTTCCCCAGAAACACGGCTCTGGACGAACTCTGCTCTGCTGTCACCTCCTAAAATACCTGTCTTTAAAAAAAGGCCCTCAACCCATGAATTATAATTCAGTTCAGAAAATAAAGGAGCAAAACCTTTACCATTGTGTTAAGGATGAATTTCTGCAGAGGTTACTTCAAGAGACCTCCAAAATATGAACATTTAAATATAGAGAACAGGTCTATCACATTAGAAAGACATCAAGAACGAGATCAGCTTGTTTAAAACCATGCAGCTGATTTACGTGAAAGATAAATCTGGGCCAACATGTCTTTTTCTGAATCTCTGTCCACATGTTTAACGTGGTGAGTGGGAAGGGGGGATTGAAAGATATTTTTTTGTTCATGTTGATTTAGTGTCAGCAATCCTTTTCCTGTATCAAAAAAAGGCTTTTTATAAATATTTGTAAAGTCTAGATGTATTGTGCAATAGGGGCCATATGAACAATAAACGTCAGAGCATATCAATGAGAAATAGCCTCGAGCCTTCTCTGTGAGACGCCCCGATGGAGTGTGTGTGAAAGGATACCAGAGAGAAAGTGTGAGGATCATCACAGGGCTTCTTTAATGACATATGCAGGTGGAAGAGCTATGCTTTCATGTGGAAATGGTAAAAGCTCTTTCACACACAACGCAACAACGACTCCACTGCACTCCCAAGCCCATCATTTCCGTGTCTTGCAACACGTTAGCTTTTTGCTACGTTAAGTAAAGTGCATGAGAAACCACAGCGGCCGCTCGGCGAGCTCACGCTGGGCCCAAAGTCCAATCAGTGCGGCGCAGCACGGTGTGCGCTGATTGAAGCGGCGAGCACAGCTCAAATCGCATTGTGTCTGAGAGTATATTGAACTTTATTAGCAGACCTAAATGGAATCTGCAATATTGTCTTTGTATTGTATTTTCAGTTTCAGTGGTAATCGATAAGGAAAATCTGTGGAATTTTGCAAAAATCTGAAAATTCTGTAGATTTGGTTTGGACCTGCCATGTAGGAATCAAATGGTTGTGTTTTCAGTATCACAAAAAAAGAAGACAGTTTTCCTATGCAAGCTGATGCATGCTCCATCCCAACAGAAAGCCACAGACTGTAGCATGGAAGGAGTTCTTTTCTTGCCAGCTTGAGCTTTACAGGCTGCTGATTGCTCTTGACTTAATACAAGAGGGATAAACAAAGTGAGAGTTTCAACTCGAGTAGCTAACATCTACATCCAATCCAAAATGCATGTCTAAGAGAATTAGCCAGAGAGTGGAAAAGTGCACAACAGCTCTTGTAATTACAACAATGATCACTGGTGATGGCACCAAAGCGACAGCCTCCAGGGCTGAAACATGAAGGCTACAGGTTAGTGCCAAAACTTCAGTTCCCTGAGTGGCCACTTGAGGCTGACTCCAGAAGCCAGTCACTATCTAACCCTAACCCTAACCCTAAGGCCCAATTTAATAATAAACAGCGTGGTACAAAAAACAATTCTGGTCTTTATGGCTAATTTCCCACTTCCTGACAACTGTGCGGGGGCGAATTTTTATACAACTAACATTTTATGAAGTCTTCATGTCATGCATAATTAAGGGCAGGGCTGCTTTGAGTGACAGACTACCTGCCGATAGTGTCCTCAGCTTCATAGTCACATCCATCCATCACTCCTTCACAGCTCCAGCCTCCTGCCCAAATATAGTCACTTCTGTCTCAAACAAAAAGTAGAAATAAAACAAGATGGCAAAGGCCAAAATGTCCAACATGTGGCTTTAAAACAGCAATCCACAAACCAGTATGTGATGCCACAGTATCGGTGAAATGTTGAAACACCCTCCTTGTCTTATACACAACTCGCTCTGCTGCTGTTGCACCTGACTGGGAAACCCTGTTTTATATGTGCTCGCCACAGTGTGACTGACTCGCACAGCCATTGGCTTGTTGTGCTAATATCAGCACTGCTAATTGTGTTCATCAATCTACATCATGTGTATTCAGCGTGCAACCGACTGTGACGGTACGGCACAAATACATAAACCATAACAGTCCTACCATCTACCCATTACAACCAGAGAAAAGTCTGTGGCAGTAGAATCTACATTTCCACGGGTGAGCGGCAATTAATTGCAAATCCACAAATCCACAGGGAAGGAGTGGTAATGAATGCAGGTGTGTATGAGTTTGTATACTTAACACAGTTTCTGTACATGAGGTCAAGCACAACACAACACAAAAAAGATTCTATTCTTTTAAGGCTGGTACAACATCCGAAACTGCAAACACACAAAATCTGAAGTCAAATGAAACACACTGTTCACACTAACACACATATTTAAAGGGATGACTTTGCAGATTTTCAACCAGCTTTGCATCAAACCATGTAAGTAGATATGTAGACAAACTATGGTAAACTTCCCTCCATCTAACCATTGCCTGGATAACCCCACCCCTGACAAAATACCACCAAATGGCAAAATCTACGTCATTTGGTGGTGTGTCACTGGCTCTTGAAGCTCTTGAACTAAAGGCTGTACTTCTGCATTTTTGTATTGCCAACCAACCGCCACCACTACACACACAAAAAGTAGAGAGCTGATCACGACACACGAGGACAATAAAGTTTACCTTGAACTAATGGCGAGAGTTCATGAATAGGAAGCGGGCGCCATGCTGCTTCCTGCACAATGTCAACAGCAGCCTTAAGAACAGAGGTCAAACGGTGAAACTAAGCAGCAGTGATCAAGTATTAACCAAGATTCTGTTTCTGCGTTGCCTATTTCTTGCCTCAAATGCTTACAGAAATATGTTTTAGCTTACAATTTAACTGTAGCACGTGATCCAGTCGGCCGCCATTGCGTCTAACTAATGAGGTCGCATTATGTCACCCAAAAGACGCATTCTGGTAGTTGCAGGTTTCCTACCTTTTGAGAAAATGCCACAGTCCTTTTTCTCTGTTTTCTCTGGTCATGTAGCTCTAATTTCAAAAGCATCTTTCTACTGCAGAGATGGCCTAGTTTTAAGGCCATCTTTAAATCAGTGAAATACTTATTCAATGATAAGGAAGCTCTACTAACAAACAAGGCTTGTCTATGAAAATAGGGATCTATGGTGTCTGGAGTGAAGAATTACTGCCAACCAGCCTCTAACAGGCCAGTCATGTTCCCATTACCTTCCAACATCGTGTGCTTGCCCACTCAACATGAATGATGGACCAAAAGAGCCTGTGCCTATCTGGTGTCACCTGCTGCACCTTACATTTACTTTAAATCTTCTCTTGGACGAGTATAGAGGGAATTCGAGGTGTAGAACGGAGGGGATGTAATGCTAAATATAATGCAAACATGAAAAATCCTGCATCAAATGTGGACACTATTTAGTGTCAAACCAAATGTGCAAGAAATTAATTCTTCAATTAAGATAAATTAGTATTGTGGTGACATTCAAAGGTATTACCTCTCACTAATGGCTTAGCTACGTGTGATGGAGTGCCAGGCGACGGTGGGAAACTGTAATGTACCCCAAAAGGCTTTGCCAAGACACCAATGATTTATGTGGAGCAAAGCGCTCCGCTGATGGAGCTGAGGAGCTCTGGGGCAGTGGGGGGAAAGCAGCGAGAGAAAAAAAAAAACTGCATGCTAGTAGGCAAGTTAAGACTACGGGTCCATGTGCTCGGGGTAGTTAGGAGAAATTAGGCTACATTTGGAGGGGATTTATTTCTCTTGGGGAGGCAGGGTGACTCTGATGCTGCAGTGAAATTAATCCCATCCAGAGAGCACAAGTGCTGGACCCCCCCCACACACACACACCTACAGCAGTGTTAATTACAGCCCAGAGTACTGCTAATTGTTACCAATCCTTGGTTCTCTTTTGTTTGAAGTTAGCTTGAAGTATTTTTGAGCAAACACCTTCGTCTTCGACTTGGAAAGCTCATACAGAAAACAAAAGGAGAGCCAGACTGGAGATAATCATCAAATAAGCTGTTTTAATATCAGCAACAGGTAGGGCTGGGCATAATGACTTTATAATAGTATTGTGATATTTTAAGGCCATATTGCGATACACGATATATATTTCGATATTTTTTTAATGTCCTCTAAACTTACGTTATCTACGAAAATACAAAACAACTGCAGTTACAATAAAGTTAGAGTAGCTAGTTTTATATAATAAAATTGAATACACTACTGGTATGACAACATTTAATAAAATATGGTTATAAGGATGTTAAAGTAAGTATTTTTGTAATTAAATTACAACTGTTATTACTAGGTTCAGAAAAAGAGTTGAACTGCTTTTAAGGTTATATCAAGTAACACGATATATATCTCGATATCTTGAAATATCCTCTAAACCACTGTAAACTACATAAATACACAATAATACATGAACAATAAAGTTAAATAAAGTAGCTACTGCCATACAATAAAGCTACATAAACTACTGTTGTAATTAAGTTTAACAAAATATTGTTATAATGTTATATAAAGTTTAAAGTTAAATCAAGTACTGTTATAGTAAAGTTAAAGTATTTTTATAATTAAATAAGTCAAAGCAGGACCCATGGTGCTTTTATTTTGATGAGCCTGGCTTGTCTCAGGCAGGAGGTGTTTTTGCTGTGGACTTGAAGCTTGCGGTCAACAGTTAGATGTTAGCGTTAGCAGACCCATCATTAAGTTAAGGATGTTACCACTGCGCTGTTGAACGTAATGATTTTTTCTCTGTAAGCTGGAAATAAATTAACAGCTCGTCGGCTAATATATTAGTAGCATCTGCAAATGGCAGTTGTGCTCCATGGTCACAAAATGTCACTTTTTATACTTGATGTTTGCGATACAATCATTTTTTATATATTTTATATATTGCAAGTGGAATAAGTTGCGGTATCTCAATTATATTTGATATCCCCCTCACCCTTACATCAAGAGCATCCTGAAGTAAAGCTGCTGATTTGGTTAGAATACTCTGTAGGTTGTTTACTTAGGAGTGTATTGAAATACAAGTCATCTGGTTTATTTATTGTATAAAATAAATAAATCTGCTGTCTGTGGATTACAGTTCCAGCTCCTCAGGCTTGGATAAAGCCTTCAGTGGCTGCTTGTGCGGCTGCGTTTTATAAAGAGGCTGAAGTTCGCATTTTTCCATGTAGAATTACCACACAACAGAGTGAGAGCAGCGGGATGGATGGCAAAAATCTCTGAACTGAAATGTAAATACTAGCATACAGGGACATGATGGTGGATAAACACTCTTATACTCTTATAATCACTCTTTTTGCTGAACAGACATCTGTATTGCAACAAATGCAGAGGATCACATGAATACACATCTGGATAAACATAAGCTCAAACTGTTAAATGAGTCCTTCCCTCATTCTATTCCTCTTTTGTCTTTTGTCTGTGCACAGACATCATCTCCTCACCTCTACCAGCTTCTCCTGACTTGAGAGAAGCAGGCGAGTTGTCAGATCCCCCACTTTTTCATTACAGGCGGCTCGTCTTGACATTTATTGACAGCTCAGAGCTCTTGGGTAACTGGTTCTCGTACAGAAGGTGGTCCGAGAGCTCCCAGCTTTCATTTGACTGGATGCACCATGACTTCAGTTAGCTACATGCTATGGGCTAGTTCGCACAATATTATGTCATTTGTTATTAAATTGAGTGGTAAATGCATAACTTACGAAGGCAAAACGTGTCATCATTAAGGCTCTGCTTCAACAGAGCATGTGGTGATACATAATCAAACACGGGGCTATAAACTTCAGATTGCACACACACACACACACACACACACACACACACACACACACACACACACCACACACACAACTACACACACACACACACACACACACACACACACACACACACACACACACACCACACACGTGAGTGTGTGTAAGAGGCATTTACCAGATAATGAGGAGCAATTACAACACTACAATGCTTTTTATCAGCTGTTATTTAATTATGAGACCAGGGGCGCATTAGCACACACCGGCACACACGCATGCACGCACACACACAGATATTCCTGCAAAGTGAAACACCTCGGCAGCATTAGGCACAAAGAGGTGGCACACGCTCAGCTGGCTCCGGGCTGATAAGTGACAGCACACAATGATCATGGGAGGGTGGAAACACTTAAAGCTACAATCTTAATGTCTCTTACTGCATGAAATCAGTTGTATCCCAAATCAACAGAAAAGGAGGCTGATGAAAGCTGTGTATGGCTCTCTGGATTATGACTGCATTTAGGATTTCACACCTGAATCACTAAAGCTGGAGTAAGTTAATGGTTAAAGCAAGGGGAACCTCTGTGTTCAAGGTTCTTTTCAACAATTTTCTGGAAGAAACTCTTTTTTTCCAGTGCTGGAAAAATGTAGATATTTTTATGGCTCAGCCATCTGGAGCGTGAAATATTTGAAAAATTGCTTGACACAGTCATAAAACATCTGAGGCAACTTACAATCCAAAACTACAACACCACAATTTATAGATACTTGTGGGGGTTTTTTTTTCTGAAAAAAAAAGGCAAATTATTACAGCAGCAAAGAAAACCAGCAGCATCAGTTTATGTTGTGATAAAATACTGAATTTACTACATTAAAACTGTGTATCTAGTATAAACTTTGACATGAATATTACTGCAGGGTTTCCCACGCAAACATTTATTTATTGTGGCCCTAAAATGGTAACAGCTGCCGCCTTGTATTTAATTTTTGCTTTTGGAGTTTGACTGTTGGAATATGCACACTGTTCGGTTATTTATTGCACAACATTTTTGGAGCACAGAGCATACTCTGGGCACAGATGGAGCAGCAGAACACTGGGCCAAGTAAAGTGTTTGTTGCGCTGAGTCTAAAAATTTGCATTTACTTGCCTCTACAGCAGCTGCTCCTCTCATCAATCAATCTGGTCAGCTCTGATCAATTAATAATCTAACGCACGACTCAAACTCACAAACTGCTGCTGAGGACAGAATGAACTTGCTAAGAGTTTGATCTGCACTGTGTTTACAGACCATCAGAAATTAGAGGGAGGGCACAGAATGATAATATAAACTGTACATGGTGCTCTTTACATGACTTGTAAATCTAGACAGTTGGTTACTGTGTTGCAGCAACTGTGCAAGACAGAAAAGGTGCAGGAAATAGTACTTCTACAAAATAATCCTAACCTAACAATTAACTCAATTTTGAGATTATTACTAATATTAATTCTGAGATTATCAAATTGAGTATTATGGTAAAAAAGGACAGTTTTATCGACTGAGTCTATAGAGTACTTTAACAAAAGACTGTCTTCATGCAAGATCTACGTAATATATATATTTTTTTTTTTCCAGAAAGCTTTCAACCACCTCCCTCTGTCTTCAGTAGTGTGTGGAGCTGATGAGATGAGGTTGAAAGCTTCAGATAAAGATAATAAGTGGACACTGCATTTATTTATTTATTGCTGTTTGTTTTGTTCTGCTTTATAATTTCTCTTTTACATTATTGGTGGAAAGCTAAATGAATACTCCTTTGAAAGCTGAGGGTGATGTCCTTTAATAACTCTGGAAAAAGGCAATAAGCAACAATTAGCATAATAATAATAATAATAAAAATAAAATAAAATAAATAAATAAATAATAGAAAAAAAAGAGAAAAAAAGTAAAACAAGAAAACAAAAACAAACAAATGAGAAAATGACCCTGGGAAAAATGTGCTTCAAAATAATATTATTCTGTAAAATATTTTTAAATATATAATAATAATTGTAAATGCAGTTTGTTTGTTTTTCAATATTTTTCCCAAATATTGTTTTTTTTTTTTAAAACTAAATCTACCAATTCCTGGCCATTTGAAAAACACTTTTTTTTTATATGTTAATTACCTATAAGCTTGAAAAGACAAAAAACAGATTTTATTTATTTTGTCAAATGAGACAACCTCCTGTAAATGGACTAAAACACTGTTTGCTGTTTGTTGCTCAGTGGCTTAAAGCATCATAAAGTGCAGCACAAGTGAAAGGAGCAGTTTAAGGCACGACTGCAGCCAGACTACAAAGGGTCAGCCCAGCACTAATAAGCAGCAAGTCCCTGAGGAACTGAGGCAGGATATAAGCAATGGACTGACCTGACCTGAAAGGGCTGAAGCCCACTGTGCACAGAGAGCTCTGCTGGCAGCTCATTGCTCAGGCACAGCTCTAACTGAACAGTCAGACTGAGGGAACACAGGATTACCTGAGCATCATGTGCAAAAATAAAGCTGGTTATAGCTGCACAACACCACTGACACCTACACAACCTTACACCATAATGACATCATATTATACTGCAACTATAGACAACACGCTGCGACTACGGAGGCAGCACTCCTACATAACTCTGAATCAAATCAAATAGATTATACATGGTGATAAATAATGACAACAAAACTATGACATGAGCAGGACTAATCAGATTAGAGGGACTAGTCTTTGCATTCTTGAGGATGAGAACAAAACGGTGATTGGGTGGTGACTCTGACACACCTGGATCATTAAACTTATCCTGCTGGGACTTCATTGTATCTTACAGTAAAACATGCACACCCTCAGCTTCAGTGTGAGACGCTGCAGCTCCATCTGCTGTTTCATTTAGCAAAAATTCACTGTCTCCAACACACACACACACACACACACACACACACACACACACACACACACACACACAAAAAAAAGATTAAAGGGATAATTCAGCAGCTTTTATGTAGATGTGGAATCAGTATTAATGGTACATTGCAGTCCACTGAAGCAAAAGAATTCTCAGTTTGTGCTGTATTAATTGAAGCACAGCTCAGCAGCTGCAAAATCTGTTCATCCTGCTTCCAGTGCTGTCATTTGACACAACAGTGATGTAGTTGGAAGGGCACAGAACTAAAAGCTGCATTTTACCTCCGGGTAGCCAGGGGGCGTTTAAAAACAGAACTCTGTTGTTCTATGCACTTGTTTTGCAAACTAGCTGCGTTTTCTATAGTGAAAACAGAATCCCAACATATCAAATCAGAGGACATTATGGACAAGGGGCCTCCAGAACCTGAGCTGCTGCTCTGAGCAAGCACAAGATGTCCTGACTTGTACACAGGTGTGTTGGTGTCTTTTTTTTAGGATTCTAAAGATGAACAGTAGCTCAGTGCAGAGGGACTTGGCTTGGGAAGCAGAGGGTTGCTGATTTAGCACCCTGTTCTGACCAAGTGCTGGTAGCTGGAGAGGTGCCAGTTCGCCTCTTGGGCACTGCTGAAATGCCACCAAATAATATTGTCGACTATTTTGTTTTTTGTTTTTGACATAGGTTGGGCTTTTATTGTGAAAGGTAAAAGGCACTGCTGTTGATGGTGTAAAAAAGAATAATAATAAGCGTTAACGTCTTGGTTCATGCAGCTTCAGGTCATGGAGCCTCTGTCTTTTTATTCTGTTACCTGAAGAAGTACAGGCGTAAATAATGCCTCATTCCCACTGCACAAAAACCCGCTAACATCTGGCTTTTTAATGCAATGGTAATGCATAAAATCAGCATTCACACTCGGGTCAAATGACTCTGCACTACACTCAGGTTTTTATCGCCTCCAGCTCCGATCGGGATTGATGGGAACACAACACCCGGGTGAACGTGGTAATTTCAGCTCCTTAACCAGCGAGATGCAATGACGCGCCGTCACTAATCACACTTTGTCTCCTCCTAGGCGGCTAAAGCACCTATCCAAATATATCTGCACCAAGTCTGAATGACCGACTGAATGAGTAAGAGACATATAAAGAGAAAGAAACCACTGAAGTCCTCTGGTCCTGCTCCTTTCTGTCGGTAACATCGCACAGACATGCCAACAAACAACCTACTCTTACACACACACGCACGCACACACGCACACACACACACACACAGCAGCTGACAGAAAGGCCAACGTGTGCGGTGTCACTGGCAGTGGGAATGCAGAATTTAGCAGGTTTCCCCAAGTTTGGAAAACCTGCATGGACGCACTAATTACGGTGGGAAAGCTGTATGATAAACCTTGTTTTAATCATCAAAGTAACATCTATAGGCTTGTTAGCTGGTAGCTATGGGTGTCAGATGTGCGTGTGCAATGCATCCTAATCATTGACAGCACAGCTCCATGAGCAGGAGGACTCAGCTTTCTCAGTCAAAATAGCAAACACTGAGGAATTTATTGGTTAAATTGACTACATTTACCATCAACATGGATTAGACATCCATGTAAACAAGTAATGAATTTTCCTTTTAAAAGTGTACAAGAACACAGACTTATAATTCAGAATCAGACAGAGGCTACACTGCTCTAACTGTAACCCGCAGCTATCATTACTGAGATCAAACAGTTATCCAGATCCACTATTTGAGCATCAAAGGCCACCAGCTGGCAGCGCTTCACATGAGGAGCAGAAATCCACAGACTAAAAGAACAGTCGGACTACATCAGCAACACTGAATATTACTGGGTCATATCTTTTGATGGGATGAGAAGACTTCTGAGCAAGGAAAAAGCAGACCTCATGAAATAGAGCTTAGCATAAACGCGCACATACGGCTAAACCTTTACAACCATCCTAACTCTTTAACAGTAACACAACTGTGTAGTTACAGTTGACATTTTTTGTGATCAAATAGCTTTTCTAAAAAGTGTAAAAAAAAAACAAAAAAAAAAAAAACCTCTTTTGATGTCACCGTGGTCTTGGAAGCAAGCTATGGAAAGAATGTGACTAGAAAGTGAAACTAAGGGTCCTTAGGACCCAGCTGATGGCCTGAATGTTTAAAAAAATCCTACCAACAAATGCTGGAGAAACTGAGGTATGTTCAGTGAGAAATGCACCCGCTGTTGTTTTTATTGGATGTGCCTGTTCACCGGTTACTACAAACAAATGTCATATAGTGCATATTTTGTTGATGACTGCAAGAAAAACAGTTACTGTTAACTGGATGAGGCTTAATCCTTCAGGGAAGGTGTATACATGTGTAGCTGTATGTCTTGTTATGTTGTATGCTGAATCTTTATTCACATGTACATTTATGTCAGGTAAAACCCTCAAGGTGATTTTGTTCTGCAATTGCCTACTTATTGCTGTTGATGGCAATAAAGTAAAAAAAAACAAAAACAAAAAAAAGCAACATTCAAGCAGAAAAATAAAAGGCATAATGAAGCCACTGTAGGCATGTTGCAATAGAGACAACAAAAAAGTTGACAGGAGTGCAACTGAACTTTCACGGACACCTGGTTATTAACTGACTGTCCACTGGAGCATGACAAGTGAGCCACCCTACATCTTTTCTTATAGTAGAAACATTTTCAATCTGTTTCCCTTCATGCTCCGTCCATTCTATTCCACTGAACTACATGAAGTTTGAAAGCATTTCTCCAAAGCCCACCAGTGGCATCCAATTTCAAAGGCAAGGTACAGACTGCCAGCTGCTGCTCGTGTTCTCAGCACAGCTAGACGTGTTACTTTGTGTGTCTCGGCCTTCATTTGGGAAAGAACGGGACCTACCTGAGTCGTTGCGTAGGTAGGAGGACATGGCAGGGATGAGGCAGGACTGGCTGAGTAGCTCCTGCAGCACTGCTGGCAGAGCGGAGCTGTTGTGGGCTCTGCTGTCTGCTGAAGAGGCATCAGCGCTGTGGCAGCTGCTGGAGCCTGCTGGGTTGATGTAGCTTGCCAAGACCTAGTGAAAACAATGGAGACATACTGTAGCAATGACTTACAAATAAAAATCACCCACCTTGTTGAATTTGACACATACATGACCTGCTCAGGAGCAGGACCAGTCTGGGACAGTCTCTGTCTTTAACCATGCTGTGTCACTGTGCTACACCTGGCTACACATCAATGACTAACTCTCTGTTCAGAAAATGATCTTTATCTCAATCATGACATTACAGGCACTTTTATTTCAGAGAATCAACTTTTCTTATTGTAAGTGAGAAATTCCCCCATCCTTTTGAAATTGCTAGAGAAGCACAATCAAAGGCAAATGGAGCAGTTCACATCCCAACTGTTCCTGTGCTCAGATGAAGGGCTCTGTTAGTGGTTTCTCACATTATGCCACAGGTGTATAAACTCTTTGGTAAGTCATCACCTGGACCACGCTCAAAGCCTGGGGAAATCACTGCTAAAGAGACAGACTTCATAGCCGCACTAACTTCAGCTGCATTTACACTGCCTGTTCAAGGCAGCAATATCACCCCGTTATGCCGTCCAGTCATGGAAAGGAGGGACAAAGTGGTCTCGCCTCTTCTGAGCTGGGAAGGGATGCAGTAACAGCACCAAAGCACGGTCTTTGTAAAACATAAAGCTGGAACAAGTGACCACGGGTGTGACGCCTTGATGATGTGTTTACGTGTGCGACCCACAGCGGGAGATTTAAAAAGCAGCTGTTAGCATCGCAGCTAATTCAAAGAACGGTGGCCGAAAATGTCCACAAACTGGGAGAACGATGAGATTCAGGAGCTCTATACCCTCCAAGCAGAGGACGAGATCAGCTGTTATGTAACAGAGGTAAAGGTTATTGGAAAGGTTATTTACATGTTATGCCTTTTTTAGTGTTAAGAAAGCACTGTGACCCATATATTATTTGTCACGCAAGGCAGACACTTGTGCGTTTCACGTCAACACTGCAATGCCTGTCGCACTCAATGGAATGTATAAAAGTGCAGTTGTTGCAGCCCTATGGCGCCATCTCTGTGTAAAAGCAGCTTTTGAAAGTTTTTGGTGAAGGTAAAGGAGTACAAATACTTTCATGAGTAAGGCTGCACAATATGTCAGTTTGAATTGTGTTTTGGATACAGGAGAGTCTGTGTGGCACAAGCTCAGGTACACCTAAATATCGGTTTATTTATCCCAAGTTATACTGCTATACTAATATTCAACAAAGTTATTGCATATTTCACTACTAACATGCAGCCCCATTGTGAAGCCGCTAAATCTCTGACAAATCTGCCCTCAATAATGATGCCACAATGATGGGCAGACTTACCTGCAGCAGACAGGTGACATGTTCCTCTTCCAGCCGTTGTTTGGTGAGGGCCTGCTCAACGTCCCAGCCTGAGGCCGTGGATCCAGTACCAAAACCGGTTCCTTTAGCCCAGTACAGCTGCTGCTCCTCACTGGTTCCCCCACCATGACAACTGGAGATTTGAGGCTGTCAAAACAGACAAGAGATTATTATAAATATAAGGTTAGACACAAGGTTTCTGTCATCTCTGACTTCTGTTATAGCGAGTGTCAGCACCAAAATTAGTTTGACTAGATGCCTTGATTACGTTATTGTTCATAGTAGCACGCCTAACAACCGTTTTTAAGCTCCATAAACACAGATAGCATTTGAGTAGAATTTCTCCCATTTGTTGAGACAGTGAAATCCTCAGAATACGTAGACCAGCGCCAAAAATGGAAACCCATGTTAGAGGTTCTGGGTATTTCTGACCCCCTTATGTAATATTTTTTATATTTTCCTTCTATATTTTAGGGAAAGAGGTAACCAATGTATTAAAGTGGTTTCTGTGTGATGACACAAATGTTACATTTGACTGATCAGTAAATTTCAGCCCTGCACGCTGTAAGCTAATGGAGTGGAAATGAGGAATATGTCCTCTGTTCTTGAATGACATTCATTAGCAGATTGAGGCTAAAAATATCAACCTTGTCCTTCTAAAACTTGATGGTCGTATGGAGTGAAAACTTTGATTAGAGTAGTGTGTAATGTACAGGAGCTATCATGGATGAGCACGAGTAATGCTGTTTAAGCCATGAGTTGATGTTTTGTGGGACATGCGTGGCTTCTGTTTAAAACAGTGGGTGTCTTATTGTCCCGTCTGTGCTCCAATTGCAGCTCATGGATTGGTGGGCTCAAGGACAGCCACAGCGACGAGTCCTTGGCTCACATTCAAGTCATTGGCCCCATGATCCATCCTCAGCTTTGACATCTCCATAAATCCACACACAGAAGGAGGACAGCGAGCAAGCGTGAGACTGGATATGTCACCACAACAACCAAAGAAGCAGGGCAGGGCAGGTTCACAACCTACAGACCGGCTTGTAATGCAGGTTCTAGAAAATGGTTTGTCCTTATTCAGCAAACAAGACAAGAAACAAGGCCCATGTTTTTTTGTTGCCACTTTGCGATTTGCTCCTCTGTCTGTCCCACCAGTCCAAACAGAATATCTGTGCTGCTGGATACAGTAAAAATGATTGCAGTTATCATTACCTCAGACACACTGGAGCTGGCGTTGGGGTTTCGGGGGGCGTGGTGGCTGAGCGCCGACAGACAGGCCAGGATGAGGTGAATGGCCCCGATCTCCAGTGCCATGCGACGCAGCAGAACGCCGTCATCGGTGGTCAGAGGAGTGCTGCTGAACAGCGCTCGCAGCACGTGGAAAGGCAGCGTGGGCAGCACATTGGCTGACGGGGACTGCAGGATGTGACCTGAGAGGACGCCAAAGCAGATGACTGAATCAGGAGATGAAGAGTATGTTGTTCATGTTTGAGTTGTTTGAGGCGGATTTATTGGTTTGTTGATATTCGTGTTAGTCCACTGCTGTTACATTGACAATTTCAATTCTGGTTAAGAGAAACTGACACCTTGTAAGCTTTTATTATTTTTAGTGTTAAATGCAAAAACAAAAATACAGATTCTAAATATGATTTATGTGGATGTGGGTGGATGATATATTGTTACAATTTAGTTCTGGTTCATGTCCAGTACACGCAGACTTTCTTACAAATAAACCAAGAGGAGCAAACATGAGGTTCAACCCAGTGACTGGTAATTGTTGATGGGACAGTTTTGGCATTTCTCTTCCTGAATCATCAGTGCATTAACAGGACCCATGTGGGGAAATCAAATATGGGTGGCTGATAGAAGTTTATGTAGCACTTGCTTCTTAAGTGTTTATGTATCTGTTCGAGTGTCACAAAGAGCTGATACAGAAATGACTAAGTGTGAGCATTACAAGTTGGCTATTGTCAGACTGAAAACTGATGTTTGTTAATGTTATGGCATAATTGTAGAATGTTACAGCTCAAGAAAGTTATAATGTAATTGTAGAATGTTATGATGTACTTGTAGAGTTTTACAGTTCTAGAATGTCATGATGTAACTGTAGAATACTACAGTTCTAGAATGTAATGATGTAATTGTAGAATGTTACAGGTCTAGAATATTTTGATGTAATTGTAGAGTATTACAGTTCTAGAATGTCATGATGTAACTGTAGAATGTTACAGTTCTAGAATGTAATGATGTGATTGTAGAATGTTAAAGTTCTAAAATGTAATGATGTGATTGTAGAATACTACAGTTCTAGAATGTTATGATGTAATTGTATAACATTACAGCTGTAGAATGTTACAGTTCTAGAATGTAATGATGTAATGGTAGAATGTTACAGCTCATGAATGTTATGATGTACTTGTAGAGTTTTACAGTTCTAGAATGTAATGATGTGATTGTAGAATACTACAATTCTAGAATGTTATGATTCAGTTGTAGAATGTTACAGCTCGAGAATGTTATAATGTAATTGTAGAATGTTATAATGTACTTGTAGAATTTTACAGTTCTAGAATGTAATGATGTAACTGCAGAATGTTACAGTTCTAGAATGTTATGATGTAATTGTAGAATTTTACAGTTCTAGAATGTTATGATGTAATTGTAGAATTTTACAGTTCTAGAATGTTATGATGTTATTCTAAAATGTTACAGTTCTAGAATGCAATGATGTAATTGTAGAATGTTAGTTCTAAAATGTCATTATGTAATTGTAGAATTTTACAGTTCTAGAATGTTATGATGTTATTCTAAAATGTTACAGTTCTAGAATGTAATGATGTAATTGTAGAATGTTACAGTTCTAGAATGTTCTGATTTAACAGTAGAATGTTACAGTTACGATACGATATGATACAGTTATAGAATATTGTTATTTCTGTAATGTTTGAGTCCCAGAATGTGACAGTTGTTTAACTTTAGAGTACTGGTTTTTGATTACAGTACTCAGAGCAGCAGGCAACTCTGCAGCAGCAATGCTGTCTATGTTAACACTGCATGCAACGTGAGCGTTTGGAGTCATTTTTGCGTTGTAGTGTGGACAGAGATATTTTGCAAAATGAAGGTCATATAGACAGTATTACTTTTTTTTTAAAATGGAGGGGAAAAATGTTAAAAAAATATCTGTATACATTCAGGCCAGGCCTAATACAGTAAGCATTTTATAAGAGAAATGTAACAGATTGTTGCTGTATGAGGGCTGTTTTCATATAGATTCATATCAGACCATCTTACTAATTAGTTCACATGCTATAAGCAGAAGTAGGGGCTGTTCCAAAATTAAAATATTTAAGACATTATTAGTATTCAAGACATGAGAGTGAGAGGCAAGAAACACAAGGACAGAGGATAAAGAACATTGCAGAAGTGATGAAATCCCCATTTTTTTGTAACACACACACACAGTGTGATCTCAGTGGATGTCAGTGCTGTGAGTTGTGTAGTGCTTTCAGACTTACTGCCCTCTCCATCGTCTGTGACACCCAGTACCAGGCGCAGCAGACACTGGGCATGCTTCCTCTCCTTCAGCAGCACCTCTGCGTACCCCGGCAGGCGCAGGAACAGACCAAATGCCGCCAGAGAGTGAGCAGGAATGGGTGACATGGTCTGCACAGAGGATGACGAGGACGAGGACGACTGAGACTGCTGCTTGTTGATGGGCGGCGGTTCGGCGGCAATGGACTCTGGCGCCTCGTACACCAGCTCTCCCGACTGCTCGATGGTCACCCACTCAAACTGGTCGCTGTCCTTGGGCTTCTCCTGTGTGGCGGAGGGCACCACAGGGGCGCTGACCTGTGAAAGAGCAGCCAGGGGAACAGAGTGACTTTAGCAAAGGTGAGAGTGAATATGAGACAATGCTGACAGGTGAATTTAGAAGCGAGAGCTGGAACTGCAGTGTCATGATATGGCCAGAAGTCTAAGGGACAGGTGTCTGGCTCCACTAACTACTGGGCATGTAAAAAAACAAAACTGTTTCACTTCATCTGCAAACACAGACCAACATTTCAGATTCTAGATCAAGAGCAGATTACCCCCTATTTAGTCAAGGAGAAACACATTTGGTTTATTATCAGATGACTGGGGAAAACATAAACTATTCATATTTGGTAAGCTACTGAGCTCACTTGTGAACAGACACATCTGAATAAAAGCGCGGAAACTCCAAAATGATGATAAAGGAACTTAGAAATTGGACTGTTTTGTCATAATGTATTTCAATAATGCTTCAATAACAAAAAGACCTGATGAAGTTTCGTTTCAATAATCATCTGTAAAATATGTGTATGTCTAAAATAATGTGTCGGTCATTAAAAAATCTGTGACATGCTTGTTCTTAACAAATACAACCAAAACAATATCAGCAATGTCATAAAAACATACTAAAGGAATCAAACAATTAATCTTTTGAGACCGAAGCAAATTGGAGTGATGTCTTCCAAAAACATAGGTAAAAGGCAATGAACAATCCAACGAGAAATTACCCAAATAAATTAAAACAATAAAAGAAAATTACCTGAAAATTAGAAAAAACAAAACAAAGAAAAATACAGAAAAAACAACAACAAAAGAAACAAAAAAGAAGAAGGAAGAAAGTGACGTGGAAAAAAAGCGCTTAAAAATAATTATATTTACCATTCTCATAATTATATATTTAATGTTTCTTCGCACAATTTTTCTATTGGTTCTTTAAAAATACTCTTCCAAATCTATTAATTTCTTGCAATATGCTGAACAGTTCTCGCCAAGCTGCTCACTGCCCTTCCCCCCGTGATTTCAAAAGCAAACCAATGTCCTCAGATATTTGAAGGTTTAAATACTTCTGAAGGTGTCTGAATGCAGCACAAGAAAAGGGACGTCTATTCAGATTACATAGGGTTAAAAGAAATAGAAATTATGTTGAAAATCAAATTTGAGAAATTAAACTGTTATTATTTTTTAAATGCTTAAACATGTTTTCTCTGTAATTCAAATTATTTATGAGAAAAAAATTGCCATGTGTGAAAGATGCTGGTCAAACCTTGAACTGATCTCTCTGTTTGAGAAATTGATTCCTGACTGACAACGTTGTATAAATACAATAGCACATTATAACAAAGGGAACTTCTAAGCCTTGTTGGGTCCTGTTTGAGAACATGCTTTGTGTGAAGTTTTTAACCCTTCTTAACCCCCTTACATAAACAGTGCTTTCCTGCATGTGCCTGCTTCTGTCGTGGGCTTTGAGTCTCACCTGCTGGATGACATCAGGGTACAGCATGGGCAGCCTCTCTGCGATGAGCGCCAGGCCGCCCATGCCTGCGAAGACCTGCAGCGGTGACTGGATGGGGTTGGTCTCCAGCAGGGACTCGTCGGTCGCAGCATCCAGACATTCTTCGCTGGGCGTCATTGGTTCGTCCTCCGGACAGCTGTTCAGCATGTCACAGTGATCCACTGCAAGGAGAGCAAACAGAGGACCTGTTGTATGTTCACGCACTGTCTGGCATCTGGGACACTCAGCAGCACTGTAGAAAGTCAACTGTGAGGAGAGCTACGTCACAGAAATGAATTCTTCTTTCACGGTTTGTTTAAATGTAGACATTAATCTGTCATACACTGTAAAATCTGACTAGCTGATCTTACTTCAAATAAAACTGACTGCCTTGAAAAAGTGAAGTGAATAGAACAATAAATCTCAATTTCCATTTATTTGATATCCAAGTGTTACGTTGACTTGAAATTTAGCCGTATTAACTTCATTTTAAAAACTAAACTGAAAAATGAGTTCAAACGACCTTGTTCTTTGTAAGTTTTAGCAACTTCAGTAAACTAAGTTAGTCTGACGTGATTTGATCATCACAAAGAGGATTTAGCCAATGATGAAGTAAAGAGATCTGCACGCTCTGTTTTGTTAACATGTTTAAGAATGTTCAAATATGACTGAGTAGTTTGCAGCCACCAGAATACATATATATAGCACAGAAAACTTGGTTTACTTAAGCTGCTTACACTTGTTACATCTGAATTAATCAAATTTGTCATTTTTTAGTTGGAACAACTTCACAATATTATGTAAATATGACTAAATTATAACTAAACTTAACAATTAGGTATAAAATAAACACAAATTAAGAGTTATCGTTGTATTTACTTACATTTTTCAAGGCAACCAGTTTGTTATATTTTTTTAAAGTAAAATCAACTTGTCAGATTTTACAGTGTATATGCAATATATACTGTGTTGGGATGTGGAACAGGTAGAAACCTGAAAAAAGGTGTTGCTTATTTGTTTGCACAGGCTCTACATAACTAAACTTTAATGTTCATACTGTCAAAATGCTGTGTGTTTAAATGCTTTAAGCCAGAGGCTGGTTTTGCTCAATGTACATTCCTTTTTTTAACAAGTTAATTGTATAGTCATTCTTAGCTAAGCATTCCCCAATATTATTACTATCATAATTTTTATGAACATCCTTTAGTTGTTCACAGACTTAAGTGGAAAGAGTAAAGCCTGATTTTTATTGGGCACTCAATACTTTTAATGAGTCTCACTTGACAGAAACTAAACTCACACATCACTTTTCATTAATGTTTTAGAGAGAGGTCTTAAGTTGTATCCATGGTTACCAGAGATCTTGTGTGTTTTTTGCACTGTCAGACAATTTCTGACACATTAAGTGAAGCATAATCAGCACAGACAGCTGTTTAAAAATATGCAAATTAACATACTGATGCAAATTATCTGGATCGAAGCTTCATATAATACACAGCACACTGTGTTTCGCACAAATGAATATTGTTGTCATGCAGTGTAGCCACTGAGAACTGGTCATGTAAATCAATACCCGTAAAATTTGTAAAACGTGGGCACAGATGGATGAAATGTGGCTTTGTACGTATATATAATTTATCTTTACACTCTGCACAAAACTAAATAAACTAAAAAAAAAGTGAAATGCCTATGAATTTCTCAGTATATTAAGTTGTTAATAGGGTTTCCTCTTTGTACGTTAACAATATTATAAAATGTTACAAGCACACTTTTGGCAGCACCGTTGCTGTCCCCTTCAGAAATTGCTTCGCAGAAATGTTTACGTTTATTTTCCCCCCAAAAGTGAAATTAAATATCCACCGTTGATCAACAGGTTTAACGTCTGCAGTTGAGGGTGCTCTGCCCTTGGACGAGATATGTGCTGATCAGAAAGGAGAAAATGAAACGCCGTCCTAGTGCCCTTGTTTACACTTATAACAGGGCATTGAAGACAAAGTCAGACAGTCAAACTGAAACACAGGGTGAAAGGCGAAACACGCACACGCTACCTCCACTAGTGCTACGCCACCAGCCTTCCACTGTGATGGCACAGGATGGCCGTTTTACGATTCTATAGAGCTCGGGCCGATTGATAAGTCAGCTCCAAAAAGCCACTCATCATCTCTTACAAAGGAGAGAATCAGGAGGATGATTTATTGCTCTTCACATCTCTCGCAGGGCTTTTTGCCCCACACTGAGCTGGACCATCAGCTGTCCTGGGACGCTCTCGCTCTCTCCTGGCTGTCAGAGCCTCATCCAGATGTTTGTAGCCTCTCCTCTCCTCTCATCTCTCTCTCTCTCTCTCTCCCTCTGCATGTGTTTGTTCTGTTCTCGTGTCTGTGTGAATGATGTGCTCTAGTTTTGCCTCGTGTGTGTTTGCGTAGCCTGTCCCTTTCCAGGACCTGGCTCAGACTCTGGCTATTTGGCAACACCTGATGTTGCTCAGTGTCCCTCCAGATCAATTCTTTATGTTTATTATCTATCTAGAATTGTCATACTGAGTGTTTACACTGTAATATGATTATGTTGTTTTGTTCTGTACACAATACAACATGTATTCTATGTGTTTCTGTACATCCTGGAGGAGGGATCCTTAGCCTCTTGTTCTTTCTGAGGTTGCTCTCATTTTTCCCCATTGAAGTTTTTTTATGTGAGGATTTAAGTGAAGGGACAGAGGGTGTCATATCTTATACAGATTGTATTTGTGCCCTTGAGGCACACTTGTGATTTTGGGATATATAAATAAAACTGATTCAACTTTCTCTTGGTAGTGAATTTTAAAAGTCATTGGGATTGTAAATCAAAGGCTTTCTAACAGAGATTAATGTGAATTTCCAAAACGGGATTAGAGCTCCTGTTTTCAGGAGGGAGAGGACGAGAGGTTAATTCGACAGCCTGCCTGAGGAATAATTAAACTGTATTTTTACCACATCATTTCGCTCTTTCAAATGCAAGTAAAACCATGGAGACAAAGGACTCAACAGTTCAAGCTCTTCAGAAGAAACTGTTTGCAAAGAAAGAAAATCATGTTCAACAGAGACGACGATGACTTCCTTCTGACAGCCCTTGGCCTATTTAAGAGAGTCCTCCACTGATTTAGCATTGCACTCCTACAACGCTGTCTTCTTGTCATCCCCTCTCTCTCCCCCTTTCACACTTACCCTGTCCTATACATTAAAACGTCTATCAAATAAAGGCAAAAGGCCCCCAAAAACATCTCAGGGAAAAAAAAAGTACTTCTAATGTCTTGTCTAACATCATCTAAAAGCAGAGGAGTCTGTAAAAGTTCTAAATGAGGTAAATTGTAAGCTGTCACAGAGAGGGGTAGTGCCCAGGCCACGCAGCATGTGTGAGCAGCGTGTGAGGACTACCTCGCAGAACTGCCATGGCTCGCACATGTGCAGTGTTCGTGCAGACAGCCTTTCGTCCTGCTATGAGTCCTGTATTTCCACAATTAGAAGCTAATACTGCACTTATTTAAGGAATTTTGCAAACCACTGTGTTGTCAACAACATGGTCTAGCAAATATTTCACAATAAAAAGCCTAGTGTTAATAACCAGAAAAGGTTGAGTTTAAGCATAAATATTTATATTTTCTTTGTTTCTTTGGCAAATATAGACATAGAAACTGTATTGAAAGGTGGTAGAAAGACAGTATGATCATCAAAATACGATTTACTGTCTATTTTTGCTGAAAAGCATGTGCGTCTCACTTAAAAATCTGCCAGACTCCTTTGTTGAGATGTGCCACAGCTGAACTGCACATGCAGGCAGTGTCGCTGCTCAAACCTGTTAACACGGGCAAAATGTTTTAAAATACAGTTGTGCTTTGAAAAAAAACATCCTGCTCACTCAGGGGGTGCATCCTGGGGGACACAATGAAGTGTGCAAATAAGGATAACAGCACACACTTCTCAGTTTCTTCTTGAAGTTATTAACAGTGTTGCACTCAGTTATTCACACAAAAAGTGACTGAGACAGTTGTGTGACAAATTTAGGACTGCAGCTTGAGGGTCGGAGGCTCGAATCATCAATCGGAAACCCTCAGTTGACTGAGAGTACCTTTTGGGGACAATTTGGTCTCACGATTTTTCTGCAGAGCAAGTGCTTTTGACTTTCACGCTAATCTTTACAGCTGTGGACATGCAGGCAGCAGCACAGTGGAAGAGAGACAAAACCATATAGTGAAGAAGTGCTGAATTTACAGCTCACAGCAAGTTAATACAATGCAGTCTCTAGCTTTTATTTATGTCAATGCTGCACATTGTGATTCATCTTTAGCTTGTTTACTATGACATGACTTTTGCTATCAAACCGACCATTCCGTGGAGGCCCGTTAAACTTTAAAACTTTGCATGGAAAACAAAACAAATTGTCAAATATTTGTATTGAACAGCCAGATCCAATTTAACTGAAATAATTCTGAGTTGGGTAACGCCCCTAGAAAACTTGCTTGAGAGACACACGTGTACACCTAGCAAATCACTGCATTAGGCTGGCATGTTTGACAGATTTTTGGTTTCAGAAAATTAACAAAAAAATCATACTTCCGTAAGGTTTGGGGGAAAAGAATGTCAGACACTGACAAGCACTTTGTTTTTAGCATACTGATGCCTTCAGCAACTGCCTCTGTGAAAGGTACATGTTGGCATGTGTACCTAAGTGCGTACACCGGAGACTGACAGAAATAGAGTCTACATATTCCACCTGCTGAAAGCAGTGAATTTAAAGGAAATGTCTCACGGTCTTTATCAAGGGTCACTGCCATTTCACTTCTTTTATCTGCTGTAAAAAGGTTTGCAGGGAAGGACGGATGAATCTCAAAGGTTTTTGGACCCATTTCTCGGGGTATAGTTGTGTAGTTAAGTGTAGCGTACGGCCAACAGGTGCATTAAGGCAGACTGTGGTCAGAGTAATTTCTTTCAGAGGCATAACAACTGGAACGGCTTTACAAAGCATATTCAGGCCACAGTGAATTCACTTGAAAATAAAGTGTGATGTAGTCTGGATCAGCGAGAGACTCTAATCTGGGTTATATGTTAGCTCATGTAATGTGTATTCAGCAGCCACAGAGAAGATGACATTATTAGATAAATGAAGATAATAACTATCCACATAAAGGGGCCAGTGTCTGGGCAGTGGGCACATATAGGAATGTGGTATTTATTCAAGTTCTTTGGAAGTGGAGTAGCAAATCCATACCTAGTCATTTTGAGAAATTCAAGGTTGAAGAACAACATGGGGAGCTTTTTGCAGTCAAGACACCTAATGTCACATGCATAAGAACAGTAGTGCATGTAAAATTTGAGCTGTGCACATAATTCTCAGGCTCTACATGCACCAATGAAGATAACTTGGTACAAAAACTATATTGTGCAGGGCAGCCAACTCCCATACATCGATCCAAAGACTCAATTGACACTTGTCACATGCTCTCACGCCAAACATTCAATGGACAAAAGATGCTCCAGGTAAGAGAATTAAGTGCATACAGTTTGAAAAGTTAAATGCTCCAGTGCATGTACAAGGAAAAAAGTAGACCTGGAAAGCTATAGCTTGTTTGCAGACACGTGATCCCGATGATGTGCAAAAGTCAGATTGGGGCAGGAAGTGAAGAACACCGGCTGGGAATAGTTGGGAATGGAGGAAAATGAAAATGCTAAAGCCTTAGATGGACCTGCATGCAGCAGCTATCATCAGAAAATTTCTAAACACATTGGATATGATCCTTACACTTTGAGGAAAAGTGATTTTTCCCACAGTTTACATTACTTAGTCCTGCAGACCAAATGAAGGCATACAAGAGTCTTGAGGCTGGTGTGTGGCTGGTCAACGACATTGGATTGAAAGCAGCACTGTATGACTGCCGTCTCGTTTTTGACCAGGTGAGTATGTTTTTTTGAGAATCACTGTCTTTTTATATTGCTATTTCAGCTCTAAAGTAACTTTACTTGGATGGATGCAGCAGTAGCATCAGGCTATGCGTCAGCTGACTAACTGTAGCTGAAATGTGACATAAAAAACATACACAAGCATTGTCTGACCTGGCTCCTCCAGACTTTAAACAGATTTTTTTTATCCATGTCTGCTGCCGTTTCTCTGTTAGTTTTTTTAACTTCTCACCTTTGTGTGTCACTTCTTTTGGGGCTCAAAAGTAGCTCGTTTTTTTTTCACCTATTTGAGCGGTTGGCATAGCTGTCAACAACACAAAACTTTAGCATTTTTATAGTGCTTCTCCATGCAGTAATCACTTTCTGCCCCCCATCTGCAGTTCTTTGCAGTGATGTGGCACCATGTGCAAAACACCTATATAACAAAATAAAAATGCACATCTATGATACTGAATTACCTGACCATCCATCACACAACTCATCCAAACAAAATGAGACCACAGTTTAAAAATGGAAACTATAGCAGACAGGACATGGTCGATGGATAAAAGGTATCTGAGCAGATCTGCAGATTCACCTGTGCTGAGATCAACAAAACACGACATTGATGTAAAAAATTAATCTGACCTAGTGCTGACCCTCCAGCCTGCAGAATCAGATAGCTAAATATAACCAGTCCTAAAGTCATGACATCTATGGCCCCGCAGTGTTGCCCTCTGGCTACAGGAGGGTCAGCACTTTGATTCAAGCAACAATCTGTCCTCACCACATGTCCTTCAGCAACAGTGTTCATTCTATTCTCTGTTTCAATGAGTAAGACAGTAACTGGCTACAAATTACATCAAAACCATACTTCCATTAGTCGAAATACTCGCAAAGAAGCCCCTGTATGACAATCTTTCAATAAGCCAATGTACATAAAAGTCATATACATACATAAATTCATATCTAAAAATCCCATGAATACTGTATGAAGGAAATATTTAAGGATCAAAAAGCTTTAATCCCTAGGGGGTTGCAAGGTAAAAAGAAGAGCGACTGATTGAACGGATTGTGCTATAAACCTCTCAACAACCTTTCAGGCTTCAAAGCTTTTCTTTGAAAGCAAATAACCCAGGTGATGTGAGCTCAGCCCTGACCAAAGTACAACTCTATTAAATGTTGATGCAGGAGGAGAATAATAACCACAGAACTGGATTTTTACTGCAGCACAACCTATTTACAATGCACCTGCTTTGTAACTTCTAGACACCTTTCTGTTGACATCATTTTCGGTTTAAAAAACTGGTCTTAATCTCATGTCTTCAGTTCATTCTATTCCATGGAATAAGGGCACAGAATTCCAAATAGACCCAACAGTGGCGCCCCCAGCAGGGGCATGGCTACGCTATTAGCATTTCTGGCCCCCCCACTGGCACTGAAGGCTAAAATAATTGAAGACCAACATTACTGTGATGCACTCAGTTTTTTAAGATAGCACAAAGATGTTGCCTAGTGGTATTACCCTTGTCAGCAGAGCTTTTCGGAAAAGGGGCTCCAAGGCTGTCTAAATTTTGGCGAGGGAAGAACTGGCAGTGTGGCCATTTTCAAAGCAGTCCCTGAAACTCTCACTTCAAGATTTTTAAATATAAATGGGAACCCCCAAGATTCCCTCAACTTGAAAAGGTTTGTTCCCAGTAAATGTTTTGTTGACATACAATTAATACACTTATTCAGATTTACACTAATAATTTACAAAAATTCAACCAGCCAATTTGAAGAGCAGTTATTGGAGCAGAAACTGGAACCCTCTTGCTGAAAGGCGACAGTGCTACCCACTGCACCACCATGCAACCTTCTGCAACAGAATTTAACAACATGCCAAAGAATATTAGATTTGTTTATATAATAAGTTAGATTCATGTTGAATTTAAAAAGGAGGGCATACTGTGACAGTCCAGTTTTGGAAACTGTGACAGTTTAGAGGCAAGGAATAAAACTTTTGGTGACTGAAATATTATTTGAACATTAGAATAATCACTGGAGAGTTGTTTTGGTACCTTTCTCAGTGCGTAGCCTCTTGAAGGAGTCTGTCTTGGAAAGGCCAGGGTCAGAGATGACTTTGGAGCCCAGTTTGACAGTCAGGTTGATGGACTGGTAGCCCTGTGGCAGCTTGCGGTCGTACAGGAGCGTCAGGAGCTGGGCCAGGGTCATCTCAGGTGGGAGGGGCTGACCTGGAGGAGAGGACAAGGAAAATGAAAAACTTCATTTCATTACCTTTGGCTGCTTAGTTTAAGTGTTTGAAACACTTTGATGTCCTGCTGGAATATCTATTTATTTGACCTTTATTTAACCAGGTAGGTCCCATTGAGATTAAGAATGTCTTTTTTAAGGGAGACTTGGCCAAGACAGTCGGCAGTGAAAACACAAAGTTGCAGACAGAGACACAAACGGAGGCAAAGTGCAATTCCTAAGCACTAAAATCTGCATTGAAAGAGAACTGTCTATGAGTCAAAGGAGAATTTTCTTGGAGTCAGCTGTACAACCCTGCAGGCTGAAAATGTGGACATCCTCTAGAATCTGCTTCTGAGATACAGTATCAGTCTGCATGTTAACCTTGCACCTGTATAAGCTGTACCTGGAAGCAGCTTGTGGTAGAGGTGGAAGACAGGCACACTGATGGTTTTGGCTGAAGGGTCGACACCAGACGAAGCGGTCAACTTGTCGCTCATCACCCGACCCCTCCTTGATGGAGGTCTGGGAGGGGTTGAAAGAGCTCGCTTGGACTGGGACTTCAAGCCTGATAACAAACACAGAGAATATGGGAACATCTCGAGTCTGTTTATTTTAAGAATTAATTGTGAAGTTTAGAATAAAGATCATTATTTTCACTTGCAAAGTTTAAACATTCCATTCTAGACACAAGTTCAGATCAATGGAGGCTATGCCTTTACGTGGGAACATACATACACACACATATATATATTGGGACTATATATATATATATATATATATAGTATGTATGTATGTATGTATATATATATACACATATATATGGGAAATACTAAAGACTGAGCAGTAAATTGAGAATTCAGACTCTTAAAAACATCAATATTTTATCATCACCAAATAGCACCTTTTGGTCATTTTAATGCTTTCGATTTGTGGTTAAACAATCTACACAATTCCCTTTTCAATCTGTCTGGCATGTAGTCTGTGGGATAAGACAAGTCGGCCAGCAGAGGTTGGCTAATTAGCTGATGGCTGGGTTCCCGTTGGAAGGGGGTGTGTATGGAACCGGTCCAAGTACCTGAGGCCACAACAACACTATAGTTGTCCTGGAAGCCGCTGTCTGCTTTCATCTTTTCCTTCTCCTCGTGATTCTTCTTCTCCTTGTCCTCCTTCTGCTCATTGATCAGTTTGGCTGTAATGCTGGGTGTGTCTGTTTGGAAAAACGGAAAACAGCAAAAAATCAGATGAGTGACATAATGTACGTTTTTTGTGATTTATTTATTGCAAAAGTAAGTACTGGCAAGCTTGAAACACTTATTTTCAATGAGAACCTCTGCAGGAGAAAAAGTACAGTCTGTGTGTGTGTGTGTCTGTGTCTGTCTGTGTCTCTGTGTGTCTCTCAAGGTCCCAAGAGGTGAGCAATTCATCATGTAGAGTCCATAGCCAGCTAAAGGCTAACAGGTAATACTGCAGCTCACAGCAAAGGTGCTGCACTGATGACCTTAATGGCCAAAGAATTAAACCACAAGGTCACATGGCTGAACCACAGGGAGACATTTTGCCATTTTAATTTAGGCTATAATTAAAACTGCAGCTGTATGTTGTAAAATGTAGTTCCTAATCATTCACCCCTTGATTAGAATGAGGTTGGAGAGAAGGCTGAGAATATACCAGGTTGTAGAAACACACCATGCAGTCAAATGTGACCCCTCTGTCCCTGATTGCCTTTACAGACTGAGTTTAACTCACAGCTGTCCAGCACTGAGATGCTGAGGTGCATAAAATAGTAAAAAACCCAAAGAAATAAGACTGTGGTGCTAATGCAGAAATTTGTTGTTTGTAGACTGCCAGAAAAGCACAGCAAAAGATGAAATTATATTTGGATCAAGCAGGAGCATGTCCCCTTTGTTTCATGAAAGAAGGAAAAAAAATGGGAGGGAAATCTGAGACTATGATCTGTGCATCCACTTACAATAAAAAAAAAAATTAACCCTTACGGATTGTTTGGGTATTTTACGCACTTTCATTCTTCATTGTTTCAATAATTTTGGCTGTGTTCATGCATATGGTATACATTTCGGTAAGATTGTGTACTTTTGTTTAATCTTGGAATTTCCAGCTCAGCTCCTACAATAAGTCTAAAATACTCTGTGGAAACGAAATAGTTACATTCAGACTGTTAAGTGCAAAAAATGCTCCACTGAAACCCATTCAAACTGACATGTTTGATCCGACAGCCATCAAAGCATAAAAACATGCACTGTATTATTTCTGGGTGTCATTCTGGGCTTTTGCCTTGGAATTTGTCATTTTGACAATTTTCTACCTGATTACTTAATTTTTACCATATTTCGCACATGGAGAAAATACATTCTATTTCCACTAGCTGCACTGTCATAATCAATGTTGCTGCTAATCACTGACATATCAATATATAAAAGAAATGGATTTGCAGGTAGCATATTGAAAATAATTAGTTTTTAAGTGTTTTTTTCTCATCTAAAAATATGGTGACATCGTCACAAAAACCTGGCATTTAAAGGGTTAAAATCCAGAAAAAGAATTAATATTTGATAGTTATGATTAGGACTGATGTTGAATGAAAAATTAAATTTAATAAAAGTAGAAAATAATATTATTGTATAATATCTTTAAAAGCATGATGAAGCGCATTTTGTTTGCAGAGCAATATGAGTGTGTGCAATATTAAAGCAGGCCCAAAGGGTTAATGGGAAAAATCATAGTATAGCTTAGGACTGTGTTAGCCAACCTTTTTCACTCACAAAACTGTTAAAACAATGCCTGCATGTTCAACAGCTGCATATGACTTTGGGTTATCAGACAGTGCATTGATAAGAGTCATTAAGAGGGCCTAAAGTCTGAAAAAGGAAATGTCGTATTAATTTTTTGCATTCTCATCCTTGTAATTGTCTCTAGACCCATCAGTTATGCATTTTGCAACAGTTTGAAGCAGCCCAGACCTCCAGCACAGGAACTGTTGGCCTGCTTCACCAAGTAACAATATGAGCTGACAGTGTGCTCTGTGTGAAAATGAGCTGTTTCTCACAAGGTCTTTATTTTAAAGTCATGTCTCCACACATTTGAAATGCACAGTAATTATCTGCTTAATGATAACACAAATATGAGATTCAGGTTATTTGACAATCTGAGAGTGAAGTCAAAAATGCCCTCTTGGTGTAAAATATGAAAAAGCTAATTACCATGAATTTTATCTCTCCTAGCTGCTGGGGATGTAAACAAGAGGTAGAATGTTGCCATGGAAACAAAGAGTACAGTTACCTCTGATTTGTGTGTGTTTGTGTGTCTTATTGGATTGTTTTTATAGTGAATTACTTTTGATACTAAAGATAAGTGTCTAACAATGATGATTATGATTTTTTGAGATACAGAGGGGAGAAATGGGGTGGATGACATGCAAAAACCAGCAGCATAGTCCTGGGAGTGTTTCGGGAATGTGGTTTGTATTTTAACTACCAGCCCATTTAGAAATGAAGTTCTCCGTACTGACACATACCAGAAACCCGGTCAAGGACTTCAGCCAGGGTGGTGGAGATGGGTAGATGGAGGGTGCGGTACTTGTGGCCTGCTCCGTACATGGGATGCTGGATCATGTGGCTGGTGGCATTGATGCGTCCTTTGTATAACTGGTGAGAAAAAAGGAGACAGACAAAATGTTATAAAAATAAGTTGATCGTATTAGCTTCAGGATATTTCAGTGACTAAGACTTATTAAGAGAAGATCGGTGGTTGGATCCTCCTGTCTACATGTCGAAGTGCAAAACACTGTACCCTAAAATGTTCCTGAAGGCTGTGAAGGCCATTGGTGTGCATGTTTAATTGATAAGCAGGTGGCACCTTGTACAGTAGCCTCAGCCATCAGTGTGTGAATGTGTATGTGAACGGGTAAAGTTGAAATCAAAACATATTTTAGCAACTTTAAAAAAGGCCTACATAAAGAAATCAATATCAGTCTGTGTGGACAATAGTATTTTCACAGCTTTACCTTGCCATCACATAGCCTTTTTCTTTGGCACTACATTTCTCATCTGCCGCCACTCAGCTGTTTGTTTCAAAAAGTGCTGTTAGCGGCTGTTACTCGATCCGACTGAAACTAAACTTCAATTTGAAAATACTCAATACAGCGTCCACTTAGACTGATATTGTATTTTTTATGTAGCTCTTTTTAAAGTGGCTAAACTATGTTTTTTTAGAGGCGCCCAGTAGCTCTATTGATAGAGTGGGCACCCATGTATGTACAGAGGCTATGTCCTTTCCATAGCGGGTTCCTTTGCTGCATGACATCCCCTCTCACTCTCTCCCCCTTTTACACTTAAAAGGTCCTATCTAATGAAGGCAAAAGCCCAAAAAATAATCTTTAAAAAAATCAAAAAGCATTTTCATATCAACCCCTCAATACAGCCCGGCAATGCTGAGCTCTGTGGTGCCTGCCCCCAAACCAAGAGTGCACTGACTGCCAGCTACTGTATATAATACACTGTCTATACATATGTATCTCATACAGCTCCACTTCAAAAATCCACTACTATCACTGACACCCAATACTTTGTTTTTTTTTAACAAACTATCTTTTTAATGAAAAGTCCCCATAGTTATTGCAAATTATCCTGACCATCTAAACCATATTTCATGGAAATTCATCCCATAGTTACAGAAATGCTTCAGCTTGGACTAAAGTTGTGAACTCACAACTGGACCGAGTGAACCACCAAATAACCTACATACTGTCAGGGTGACACTGCCATCCTGAGAGCCAAACTGCTTAACTTACACTGGTCCAGTTTTCCACCTCACAATAAATGGACATGGAAAGTCAAAATACACTGGAGTATTGCTAAAACCAAAGACCATCATTAGTTATCTGTAGGAAGGTTGTCAGTGATCAAGGTCACGGAATTTTTAGCTGTAGAGGACAGAATAATCTTAAACTGACACCTAATTTGTATTGTTTTATCACTCATTCAGTTACTTAGTGTTACACAGTGGGGCTGTGTGTTATACTGGAAAAGTTTGTCCTTTGGGGAGCATCAATGCACTCACTACATCTCATGACAAGTCATGATATTCTGGGCCGCTGCTTCTCAAACAGCTTGTCTGGATCAACCAAACGACCTTGTCAAACCCAGTCCTTCTCTGCTAGTGAGCAACAAGAAAAAAACAGCATACAACCCTTAGAGCAATGAGACAGCTCGGATGTTACAATGACTTGCTTTGGGTAATTAAAACCAATTTTTCTACACCCTGCCTCCAGACATACCCGCACACACACACAGTCCTAATAGAGCGTTCCTGACAACCAATCATTGAGCTGTGTAAAATATGGAGCATTAAGGTGTCACTGAGGACACCCTAATGCTCCACAGCAGGCATGCATCAGTCTGAGGGGAGCACTGTGATTAGAGGAGGCTCCTGCTTCATACTGCTGTGCTGTCCCCTGGTGGTCACAGTTCACTCCAATCATGTGAAACTGGTAACACAGCAACAGTTTGTTTCATCAACACGGTGGACTATCACGTTTCGCATACTTTATTTTGATTTCTTTCTAACTGGCTTCAGCAACATAATGTTACATCTGCTTGGGTTTTTTTTTCTGCGAATTGATTGCATGCTGTCTGACTGGTTCAAACAAAGTGGATCTGTGTCGACATGCTGCAAGTCCAACTCGTTTTTAGTCTTTTTTGACATGGTGAAGGTGAGTCTGAAGTTATAAAATTTGTGACTCGAGTCCACACCTCTGCCTAAAAACATGACAAAATCCTTGTATGTGAAAGCCTACTTTGTAAAAAAAGATTCTAATTCTAAATTACGGTTCTCTGAAGATAATTGTTTATGACTCTGCATGGACCAAACATGTCATCAGTGAGCATCAAGCAAACTGAATGGTTGATCAGATGAAACCCATAACTTTCCCTTAAGGCATTTCCATATTAGGTACAATTGCACAGTTGGAACAGTACACAGTGTTCATGCTAATAAAAAAATAGTCTGTGGGTCAAGTTTACTTGGATCCAGGCCCATGTCCCTGATGTAAAAGCTCTTACTGGTATTCAGCCATGCTAGTGGCACTGTAAGGCTGTTGGTAGTCAGAACTGATTACACAAACCTATTTCTTTACTGTCTGAAAGGGAGAGAGAGCAAATCTTCAAGAACAGAGAAAGTTACCCACCGGACAGGGGGACTGTAGGAAGACGGTGACCTTCTCATCCTCCAGCATGAGCTGCAGGAAAAGCCTTCGAATGAAGCCTGAGATGTTTCCAGAGATGGGCACGTTGCCTCGCTGGGGAGCAGACTGGAAAAGCTCACAGAGAACCTGCAGCCAGAAAACACAGTTCAAATCAGTACAGAGACAGAGACATACATTTCTTATCAATACCACCAAGGCCTTTACGGGGTTCCTATTTCTCTAAGAAACTGCCTTGCATATTTTAAAAACTTGACTTGACTTTAAAGACTTGTACTATCTTTTAAACAGTCATCTGTATTAGGCTTGGGTTGTAGCACAATATTACAGTATCAGGGTATATTATTTAGAAATCCTGAAAGTATGTTTTTCAATAACGTCATACATACAAGTACTCCTCTTATCATTTAACTCAATATATGTAGTGCACAGCATGCACCACCAGAGCTAAGTCTCCGTTCTCTACCAGTGGAACAGGCAGCTGAGCTGAAAAACACCAAGAGAAATTACAGGACTGTAAACAGCCGGCAGCCAGCAGGCAGAGAGACCAGGGGATTAATGTCATGTTTTTTACATCTAACTTGGTGAATTAAGGATTTATTTCAGCCAAACCAGAGCTGGTGTTTGTTGGAACAGTGGACTTACTAACTAAATTACTAACAAAAGACAAGACGAGGCATTTAAGTCTCGTCAGTCTTCAGTAACTGAGAGAAAGTTAAATTCAAAAGGTGTACAGATGTATTCCTCTGTTAAATATGGAAAACAGGTGTGAGAATATTACTTTTCATTTTGTGGGTTTCTATTGTGTATTTATTGGTCTGAAAAGCTGAAAGTAAGTAGGACACATCCTGTTGGTTCATGTGTCATATGGCCTAATCTCTGTGGATTGAGTGGACAATCAGAGCAGACCTGAGCCATGAGCCGCTGGTTGTTGGGGTGGCACGAGATACACTGGAGAAAGAAGGCCACAGTGGCATTCTCCAGAGCTGTCCTCTGCTGGGTGGTGAGTCCTCCTGCCTGCCCAGAAGATGCCAAGGAGAAGCGTGATCCTGAAGCCTGAGGCTGGGATGGAGGGGGACCTGCCGTGGATCCAGAGCCCAGAGACTGACAGCCTGCGTTGGCACCAGCACTAGCACTGGCACTGGAATGGCAAAGCAGGAATAGCAGTGCCGTCCACAGCGGGTTGACCTCTGGTCCCCCTAACCAGTCTTTCATGGCGTGACTGTTGCCTACTTCAGTCAGGAAGCGCAGCACCGGAGCAGCCAGCTCTGCAGCCAGAGGAGGCCGAATATGTGAGGAGGACGAGTGGTAGTGGTGGTGGTGATGTCGTCTCTCGGCCTGAGCAGCGGGCAGAGGTAGGTCGGCACTGGCCAGGAGGCCGACGCAGAACTGGGCCAGGCTGCGCACCAGCAGCGAGGGTAAGCCTGAGTCCAGCAGCTGCTCGATGGCTCCTGGAGACTGGGAGGCAGCCGCCAGCGTGGTTAACTGGGACTCGGACAGATTAATGGGGGGTCTTGCGTGCTTGGAGTCGTCAGTCAGTCCTGCAGCATTGGTGGTGGCGTCGTGCTGCTTTTTGCCATCGTCAGTCATGGCGAGGCGGTGATGCTGGGCTTGAGAGTGACTGGCGCTGGGCATTGAGACGATCCCCATCCAGGACATGAGCAGAGAGAAGTAGCTGGGGTGGATGTGACACATAGAGCACAGCAGGCTGTCCACAGCCTTCTTCAGCACAATGTTGCACGGCAACGACATGGACCAGTTATAGAGCAACCTGGAGGAAGACAGAATGAACAGAATCAATCACCAGCCGAAAATCTATGTTGTTAGTACTCAAATTGCTGCAAAATCCATATTGATGTAGTGAACAATTATTAAGGCATTATCATGGAGAGTAAGAAGGGTAAATAGTATTTAAACATCCACAGATTCCACTTGGTGCAATATTCATTTACATATATTATTTGACAAATAACAAATGTTATCTGTTGTTTTATGTGTGTTTTTATCCATTTTTTTCATTTTTGTTAGTTGTTTTATCATTATTTGCTGACTGTGAGTTTGTAATCGATTGTTCTCCGGCATTCTTTTATTTGTCCTTAGCTGTGAGGCACTCTGCAATGGTAGTTCCAAAAGATGCTGCATAATTTCAGTTATTATTATCTATTATCATGACTTAGGTCAATTACACTTAGTCAGAGATGACTAAGGGGCTTTAAAGGGCCGACTACTCTCACTTCTTTGTCAACTGACATGAGGGTAACCACATACTGACTAAATTTCCCCTTTTGGGCAACCTATTTATGGATGGTCTTTAGAATAAGGAAAAAGACTGACTCAAAGAGCTCTCTGTTGAGCAGTGCAGGCAGGTCGTAGTCAACAGGCAGCTCGTAGCTGTGCCACAGGATGGCTGCCACACAGTGGAGGTGGGAAGGCGAAGGCATGAGGAGGCCGTACTCCCTCGACGATGCAGAGGAAGAGCTGGCGCCAGTGTATCCCATGGGGCCACTCATCTTGTGAGCCGCAACCCGCGAAGAGTCATGGACCCACTGAAGAAGAGCCTGGATTCTGGAGGGTAAAAAATTCGGAGCGAGCAGCAATAAGTAATTCATCCTGTGGTTTGGAAAAACTGCTTTATCTCCTCAGTACGTCAGTGTGACGTCACAGTGGAATTCATATGCACCAAACACGACTATATGATAGTAAAAGATGACAAGGAGAGCGAAAGGACAATTTTTACTATCAGCTCTTAATTCTGTCTGGAATATAACCTTGATGGAAAAGTGTATCTCATGGGTTGTTATTCTTATGGAGGGGAGCTTAAGGACACTTGGAGTCGGGATGATGTACCTGTCTTTGGTTCCAGAGTCCTGTGTGGTACCCAGCTGGTACAGAATGTCAATGGTGGAGTCTGAGGAGAGGCCGTTTAGTCGGCCAAACAGCAGAGGACTGTTCAAATCTACAAAGACAGAAGCAAAGACTACAATAAGGATGGCTCTCACGTTCAAAAGTTAACAAGCTTTTACAGATGTTTTTTGATACCTGTGAACTACCATTAACACATACGATAGATTTTTTTTCTTATATTTTTTGGACATTTTTTATAGATGTGCAGGGTTCTGTTTTCTAACCCATTACATTTCATTCTTGGAGGCTTACTGTGAGGGGTAGATGACACTTAATGATGCTTAAATCCAGATCGGGTCTATGCCTGAAGCTAAACACAACAATTTTTGGAAGTGGAATCCCAAAACTTTGCAGAGAAGCAAGCTTGGTCAGTTGTGGATATTATATATAATTTATTCAAATATTTCTCTTTCTGGCAGTGCCAGTCATCTGCATCCATGTGTTGTATGCCATTTAGGAATGTCCAGAATACCATTTTCTTGGCCTTCAGAATTTAGTTGCAATCAACAGCAAATATTTGAAGCACAGAAAGCAGCAGTATACTAGCTGGAACCTTCTTATTTTTGTTCTCATTATTCTTATCTCTTATTCTCTCCCCTAAAACCTTCTGTTCACCAAAAACCATACAATCAAAATTGGTGGTTGGGGTGCAAATTTCATCCACTATTCATTGAACTAAAGGTGGTGCTCTAACAATCAAGTTTACACAGTTTATCAATCATTATCTCAATCTCTCCATTCATCTGCATCTTTGCTCCAAACATCTTCTGCTCAACAAATGTCAAATTTTGCAGCTCAAAATCTTATCTTTGAGAGCTTGTCAGAAACTGTTGGGTCCATCATCTTGTATCTTTAGCAAGATCAGCTGACATCGCTGATTTGAAGTTATCACAGAAAGTTTGATGCGTTATGAGATTAAAAGCATTAAAAGCTGTATTACAGTTAAATTTTACAAACACTCTCATAAATGAGAATCTAATCTATTGTAGGGATTTGTGCCAAATTCTGTTAGCAGGCTCTGGGGTGGACACATAAAATTTGTTTACGATAAAGTTGTGTTTTTTCCATGTTTGTACATGACCTGATGGTGAGCTGATGTGATCAGCAGTTAAAAGGTGGTTGTTTTGAAATGCGAAGGTGAAGTGTTCAAATACTGCTTTTGCCATGCTGCATGTTATGTGAATCTTTACATTTTCCAGAAGTTCTTCTTCTCACATGTGGCAGTATTTGTGTATAAATTACTTAGAATTTAGAATTTAGAATTGGGAAGAGGCAAAGAGGCAGAGGCTTGATTTGAGACTCACATTTGGCAGCACCAGTCAGGTTCGACCACATCAGGTATGAAAGAAGCAGGTGCAGGACCAGATCTGTTCTCGCTTTTAGGCTTGTTTAGATTAGAATTAGTGCAACTGTTACACAGTCTGCATAAGAATATTTGGAAGTGCTTTAGTCTGATTGTCTCTGTGATTTCAGATTTTTTTCCCTAGAAATTTGTCCTACTTTGCTTCCTGAAAAGTACTATGTATTTATACTGTTGATTCAATGTCATTAATCAATTGAAAGCGCACCAACTGACCTCTGTCTCTCTCTATCGATCTGAGAAATTAATGGTAAAAAATGCTGACCTGTAAAAAACAAAAGTATCACCAAATTGTTTGTGAAGTCTTGCAGAACAAAACACTTACTACTTGCTGGGGAAAAAAAAATTTGAAATATGTCCTTGTCAAATTCTTTCAGGCTCTGACATCCTAAGGACCTCTTAAGGCAATTAGTCTGGCTATTTTAGGTCTATTTGATGCTTTTTAAGGTTGTGTGGCTCTGATGCCTGTGATTAACAGTCGAGCAGTGATGCAGCTGTGTGTGACTCACTGGCAGGGTCGGTGCCAGAGGCGGCACAGTTCCTCAGCAGAATGTCGATGAGTTTGAGTCCGATGCGAGTGGACTGCAAGCCGATCTTGACAAGCACAGCCTCAATGTTGGGTGAGTGCATGCCGCAGTAAGGTGACATGAGCAATGCTGCGCAGGTCTGGAGCAGGTTGGCGGTGGGTGCAGCAGCACTGGCCATCATGGCCTCCAGGTCACTGACATGAGTCAGGCAATGGTGGAGAAGACGCAACCACCCGATGCTGTGCAGGGAGGAAGGAAACGGTTAAAATAACACCCACATCTGATACAAATGGACAAACTTTGAGTTCAAAATCAGTTTATGGTACCTGGTTTTAGAGACTTGGTCCTCAGATGGCAGGAAGGGGTTGTTGACGGTTGCAGAGGAAGTGTTACCGAACGCCGTCAGGCCCAAGAGTTTGATCTGAGACAGACCCAAGGTGCTGGCATCACGAGGCCGGTGCAGCCTCAGGCAAACAGCCGACGCAACCTCAGCCTTCACTAGCTGAATCTTTATGTATGTAAGGCCACTGGTGATGACCGGCGTGGAGAGAGGCAACATATTGACCCCGTCAGCACTGATCTCCACCGAGACCGAGGATGGGCAGGCTGGATGGTAGGAGGAAGAAGACAGGGCAAAATATAAAGGAATGACAGTTTAGGTCTCATCTAAGATTTAGGTGGCTGTAAAGTAGTGATGGATATGCACTTTGAAAAAAATTTTCAAGTTAAATTTTTCTAATTTGCTTTCCTTATTAAATTGGGTGAAACTCACTGGCTAGAGATGCGAGGTGAGGCTGGATGTGGAGCTCCTTCAGCAGCACAGCAGCAGGAAGGTGGATGGTGAGGTCACACCAGGCCTCCTCAGGCAGGAAGATGTAGGACCACGCTGCTGAGCGGGCCCGACGGTGGGGTGGGGTCGCCTGGAGGAGGACCTCTGCTGGCTGTGCTGTGGGGCTGCTGGATGTGATGGTGCCTGTGAAGGGAGAAATACATAATTTAGAATTACAAATGAGTACATGTAATTAGTATTATATTACGTTCTTTCAATATAAAGATATTGTGCCAGAGGATGTAACAGCTTAAGTCAAAAGTTAGGGAAAGCACCTAAGGGAGCAAAGTTGTGGAGTCCCTCAGCGTTGTCCGGCTCTGAGGTCATCACTCTGGCTTTGAGGTTGCCGTCTGCTGTCTTTCCAGGACCTGAATCTAAGAACTTCATGATGGTGGACACCATGCTGCGTGCCGTGTTCACGATGGCCCGGGTGCTGGTCACCATGTTGTTACAGATCAACTGCACGCCACCTGGTAAAACACAGCAAGGTTACGGTTTTTAATTGAATCAGATACAACAAAAACTGTCTACACTCTGGAAAATATTTAACAATGGTGCAAAATTTTAAAAGTCCTTCTGCAGTTGGGGTTTGACAAAGAAGTACCTGCCTGCAGTGGGATAGGACTCCTCCCCGATAAATCCCAGAAAAACATTGAATTAGGAAAACTATTGTCACTTACGGCTCCTTAACACAGTGACATTTTGAAATGTCTGACATGAAAGTTCATGTGGTAAAATCTTTGGTTGTCAATGCAAAACGGTCATAGATCACACTGTGATGGCTGATTTGGAGCCAATCAGAACAGGACATGGCACAGAAGGTATTAACTAACATTTCATGAGCGCCATTTTTGAATGAGTGTAAAAAATTAAAAGACATGCATGGACACAAGCAAAGTAAACTATATTTGTAGGACTGCTCTATTTTCAAAACGTAAGAGCAGCATTGACTGTTGATGTGAGTTGATATTGTTTCTGCTTCCACTGTAACACTGCGATGAACCACAGCTCCATCTGCCTCAAATCAGTATCTTTCAGTCTGAACCAGAATTAGACCATGAAACCCATCTTGCACAAGACAACACACAATAAACAAAAACACCTCTGTTGTTGGTGTACAGTCTGAATATGCATTTAGTTTGAAGGTTGGGGTAACTAAAGGTCAGTAAGAGTTGTGTGTACCAACCCATGTCATGGAAGGCCTTGAGAGCCTCGCTGGTATCCAAAACTCGCAGAATGAACCACAAAAGAGGCTCCGACAGCTGACAGGTGGAGAGAGACCCCTAAAAAACATAAAATAAAAATACAGATTTACACAAGTTTTGGTATTGTTTGTAATGTACTTTGATATCAAATCATCAAAGCCCAAACACCTAAAGTCGATGCTCACCTGTCTGCCCATGTAACCACAGGCCATGTATGTGAGGATGGGCTGTAACATGACCTGGACTGAGGTGGCCCTCTTGCTGAGGGTGGTGAGGATGGTGAAGAGGCCGTCACCCACTGAGATGGCATCCAGACCGCCGTGGAAGTTCTCATGTTTGGTCAGGTGGAGGCCGCTGGCTCCTGAGGAGCAGAGAGGAGAGCCAGCTTCAGCAGAAGGAATTTATCATCCCCAGATGTCATTTTTTTTGGTCCTCTGGTCCCTCAAGGGAACAATTCACCCATGAGGGAAATTCTTTTATTTATCAACTAACAAACAACACATCATACTGTCTCTCAAAAGTTTAATGCAATGTTTCAGAAAAGTACAACCAACTGCTGCTGTATGACTGACATTACTAAGTCAGTTTACTGATGTCATGGGTCTTTTTTTGACATGATTTTTCATGAGGGCACTCTGGGACAGCTGTAAACACAACAACACAAAATTAATAAGAAAAAGAATACCTCGGCATAAAAACTGTAATATTGTGTTTTCTAATAAGCGACTATGTGGGAGTATGTAAATGTTAAACAACAAGGGCACAAGAGCCCTGTGGAACTCCTGACAATTGGGAAACTGACAATTCCCAATTTCCACACGACTGACCTTCCTGAAGGAACGTGGTTTCTGTGCTTTGTGCTAACAATGACATATTATCCCTTTATTACGTTGCTATGGAGAACAATTCAACTTGAGCATTCATTTGGAGTAATTTTTGTGTCCACCTCATGAATGTAAATCCAATATCCACTCTACTTTTAGCACAATTTTTGGTCTCTACCAACCCCTTTAAAAAAAAAAAAATATCTGTGTCTTTAGCTGCTAAATGCTTCACTATGTTTAGCAGCTAGTCTCTAACTGTGTCTGTCTGCTGATTGTTACTGGGAAGGTAGTGTAGAGTGGGTTCATCAGAGCTTTTTCACTGAAAACAGCCATCTGCTGCTGCTGGAAACCAGGTAGATGAGAACAGTGAGGGGGAACCAAAACCATACCGTCGTGGGCGGTAAAAACAAAACTGAGGTAAAAGATGCTGAAAATGCTGGTAGAGCTAGGAACTGCAGTGCTCTTGTTCTGTGATTATCTTACCTATAATCATGGCCATGGCGCTGCTGTTGCACTGGCCCAGTGCTGATAGGATTTGGCTCATAATCTGCTGATTGGCTAGCACAAGGTCGGCCACACCTGCGGGGGGACCCTGACTGAACGCAGATCCACCAGCCACGCTTTCTTTGCTGCCACAGACCTTCTCCTCATCTGACACGCTGCTATCAGCAGCTCCGCTGCCGGCCGGCGGCAGCCGTCCGCTGAACTCTCTGTCCCCAGATAGAGGCAGCTGCACCAGCACATTGACCAGCTTGAGGAGGTCGAACATCAGCTGGTCGCGTGTTGTCTCTCCACAGACAGCCTTCGCATCTCCTGGCCGGATGATGTTGGCAAACAAACCACCGAAACAAGCCCGGGCGCCAACAGAGCTGTCCGAGCCACTGCGGGAAACCACTTTGTCGGAGCAGGTGATGTAGTGGTGAACCAAGAATGTGATGGACTCTATGACGGAGGAGATGGTGGCCACTGACACCACCTCGAAGTTTTGCTCCAGAGTAAACTCCAGTAGTTTCACCTGGGCATCCAGTGGACCCTGCCCTGACTGGAACGGACCCCTGAAAAGTCAAGATGAACTATTAGCTTCCAAAGACCAATCCTAGAGCATCTATTAAAATAATGCTGATGTCTGTGCTGTAACATGCAAACACTACTGATAAAATATATTTCCCAAGAAGTGACTGCATACCTCTCAGTGGACAGGATGTGCATGAGTTTGAGCAGGAACTCGCTGAACATCTGCGGGCAGGTGGAGGACAGGTGGACCTGCAGGCGGCTCAGGAACTCGTGCATGGCCTGGGTGGCGGTGGGTCCCACCTGAGAGCTGTGCTGGCTCGTCCCATTGGTGCTGCTGCCGGACAGGAAACGCACCAGGACATGGACCAGTGTGGGATCAGACACCATCTGCTGAGCTGTGCTTTCCTGAGAGCTCATCCCGTTGCTGGAGGCTGGAAGTTCAAACACATTTTATATAAATCACTGAACGCCTGACAACTGACAACTATCAGCTACAGAATTATAAGGGGAAAAACACACCTAAAAACCTGAGTCAAAAAAGTCTTAGACTGCTGACCATTTTCAAAGGTAGATTGCATTTCTGTTTCTCTCAAAGCTGTTTTTCCAATTATTTCAAAGCATAATGAAAATCACCTTGCTGAGAATTAAAAGTTGTCCTTTTATAGTCAAAGTGACAGGATGTTATTGCCCCATGGTGATGAATTTTTGAGCATGAGGCATCCAAAAATCAAGATTTGAATACTGAAAAACACTGCATTTATATTTAAACAACCAATAAGCATACCTGGATGTTTCATGTGGACCTGTAGCATATTCATGAGACATCTTTACTTACAGCACCCCCCAAGTGGTCCAGTTTGGACAAATTGATAGCAATTTCTTAATTAAGTGTCCTAAAGTTAGAGCTGGCACATGTAAACATTTGACCTTGTTTCATGAAATAAATCAGCGACCATTCCATTAATACATCAAAAGCATTCATATTTCTAAAATATTTCTTTACACCAGACTGTGTTATATTTCACACTTACTGATATGAACCAATCCCTGCAGACATAGTGACTAAGCTCTTTCATGGAACACAATCAAACAAATGACAGAGAAATAGTCTCTTGAGAGAAAGACAGACGGAGGTCAGGTTTCAATTAACCCCCAAAGTTCGCAAATTAAAATTGGGAATATAAACTACGCCTCATGGAAACAATTTTGTAAAAAGGAGGTATTTCAGTTGATCCAAAAAAAAAAAAAAACATATTTCACAAAACTGCAATGGAAACACTTTTTTTTGGATTTTCTAGGTCACATGATGCTATGGCTATGAGCATGTCAGTAGGAACTGGCTCCCTCATGATGCAGCAGGAGCTACAAGAGGCGTTATTGCATCATCTGGAAGGTTTGAATCCACAATTCCTCCGTGAAATCGTGGACTATCAACTCCCGGAAATCCCTCATACGTGGCCACTCCCACAAACGCAGTCATCTCGCAATTGTCTTTTATTGACCTTTCGAAAATGTCGCTTTAGTTTTGTGCAAATTTGTAAGGCAAACCTGCATAGCGTGAGTGTTTGACTGAGTTGTAATATTTTCACGAGTGTTGCTGACACACAGAGGGAGAGCAGTGACAGTGGAGTACTGACCGCAGGGTGCCATGTTGGTCATCAGGGTGAGAGAGTGCAGCACCAGACACCACGTTCTCAGGGAGGTGTTGGGGTACCACGCCAGCACCGTTAGAAAACTGCTGATGGACGCTGGAGACACACATGCACACACAGAGAATATAATACATGTATAAAAAAAAGAATTCAATAAAAACTAGGCAATGTAAACCAGAGTTTTCCAGCTCTCTCAGAGGTTCTGAGAAGGAAGGACAATGTGGTGGTCCTGACCTTGGTTGAGCGGTATGGTGGGCACTCGGCTGGCGTTGAACAGGAAGATGTCTGATCCGCTTTCCTCACTTCCTCCAGAACACGTGTTGAGACTGAGTGTTAACCACAGCTGCAGCAGGGACTCCAGCTGAGAGAAGACAACAGGTTTTAATTCCCCTTGCTCAGGGTTCCTGTAGCTTAAGACAAATTAGATTTAAGACTGTTTTTAGTACCATCTGAATTAGGTTTAAGACAGATTTTCTAAAACCCAAAACTGAAGGACAGTTTTCATTTGCCCAAATGTTTACTGTAACATAAAACATGACTTTTTTGTCCGGTGATAAAGAAGGTCAAATGTTTGAAAAGCACAGTTTTTAGCATCTAACACATGGAAAACAATGAATGTATCTTATTATCATCGGAGTATCTATTTGGTTTACCAACAGAGGTGGGAAATATTTGGCATTTCTGGCCAGTTTTCTGGGCGATTTTGTGTTTCTCAATCGATTCAGATTCCCATCATGACAAGTTTAAGAAGAAGAAATTATTAAATTATTTAACAAATGAACAGATATACCAGTTCTTTTGAGATCTTTGAATGCAAGGTCAGAATTAAACAATTCATAAAATCCTACTTTAGATATCTGAGCATTTTTAAGACTTTTGAAAGATTAATTACTTATCTTTAGATTAATGATTTCAATTCTTTTTACGACTTTTTAAGGAGAACTCTGCCTGTTTCCTGTTAGACATTATAAGTACGTTTACAAGGTATCCTCAGTCAAGTTTCTAGTATGAAACTGGTTCTGATCCAGACTTTGCAAGCTATCTGCTACCAAACATCAAGTAAAGGGAAGAGGCTACTAAACATAACTGCTCATAATTAGACTCCAAATTCCAGATAATGCTTGATGTTTTTTAGAATGACACATGGATGATTGAGTAAAATGTATGTATGGGGGACATTAAAGTACATTATCTAATTTAGTTTCTCAGAAAGAAAAAAAAAGGAATATCTGAATCCCAAAATCGAGAAGCAAATACTTATCCAAAATTATCAATTAGCAGTCAAATATTAGGTTCCCGCCTTAAAAAATTAACAGAAACTGCTTCAAAACAACAACATTTTATGTCCTTGAGTGGCTCAATCAGAGTCTACACTTCAATATGATACTAAAATTGGAATTTGGAAGAGTTAAAAAAAGAAAAGGGAACGGATGTATCAACAGACTCAAGGCTGAAGCAGACTCCACTTCAGACTGCAATCACTCAGGTATTTTGTGTTTCACATTTTTGTCAACGTAGAATGAGTTTTTCATCTATTCTTAGTCTGTGACAACTTATTAACATTACGTGAAGTGGGTTTTTTTTGTTATTTGCATTTTTAACATAACAAAAATGATCCATTTCATTTATGCTGTTTGGAATGCAAAACTTTGAAGCTTAATATCTTAAAACCGCTAAAAACACAGATGGAACCTCATCATTTTACTGTGGCTTTTGTGTGTGCTGACCTGTACGTGGTGGACCTGCAGCATTGAGAAGAGCTTGTTGAAGCAGGCGCTCAGCATGGGGATGGATGAGGGCTGGACCATCAGGCTGCTGGCTGGAGGAGAGCCTCCTCCATGCAGAGCCCTCAGCAGGGAGTCATCAGTCCCATTGGAGGCCTGGCTCACTGAAAAGCAGATAACAAGCACATCTTACAGCCACAATACATACTGCAGACACCCAATACAAACTCTATCAAAACATTTTGTCCCCAGGTTGTTGAGCACTTAGGTTCAATTACTAAAGACCGTGTCCTGCTCTGTGTGGTTACCTGTGGATGAGCTTGAAGTGAGGGCCTGAAGAATGGAGTCGGCCTGTAGAGTTGCCATCATTTTGAGCATCAGTTCAGCCTGCTGCTCCAGGCCCACTTCTAGCCGGGCATCCAGAGCTGTGACACACAGAGACAAAAGGTCAAAGATCAAATGGCAGGACATCATAACGTTTATTTAGAGAGGTCAAGACCAGCCCCAGAATCCAGCCTCTACTCACCCTGTGACACGGACACTGACAGACTCTGAGACCCGGGCTTTTCAGCAGCAACTGGAGGTTTGGACACTGGGATACCAACACCTCCAATGTACGGGTTGTACCCGTATGTGCCATAGTCAGCGCCCCAGTAGTCATACCAGGTGCTGCTTATAGGCTGAGGACGGACATAAAAAGGAGGGGACGTGAAACATGAGGGTAAAATGGACTCACTCTTCAGTCAAAACATTAACTTCTGTATGTTTTCAAAAAAAAAAATGTTGATTAAGTTGCTCAAAGTAAAAATATGATATGCTACACTTCTTGATTACATCAACTCAAAAACAGCCTGAAGAAAGAAGAAACAACTTTATTTTCTGGGATCCCTCAGTTTGTTTAACTAACTGGTAGGATTACAAATTGTAAGCACTCTCCTTAATTGATTAATTATTTAAAATGAAATAAAAAAGTGACCAATCGGAGCTCAAAGCAACATATTGCAAATACTTTAACAGCACAGTATAGCTTATCAACTGATCGATCGAATTTCACATGATTGATTAAATTCTTAACGACTGATTAATCGCTTGTCAAATAATTTTTATCATTCCTGCTGACTAGGCAGCTTGCAAGTTGTTGAGCTTTGCACAGGAACAAGAGTGTAACGCTCCTCGTGCACTTTCAGCTTGTGCTCTCTCTGCTGCTACCAGCAGTTCACAACTGAACATGGAGCTTAAGTCAGGGACAAATGAAGGTGAGGTAGCTTATGAAAACTGTGCTGCTGGGCAGCTTTCAGGAGAAAATACTTTGTTGAACTTTCAAAAGCTTTGTAATAATTTAAGCATTCGCTTATACTACAACAAGAGATCCATATTACTAATTATACAAAAAGAATACACCTATTATTTTGGACTAATTCATACATTTGAACACCTAAAACAATTGTAGAGTTCATGTAGTATTGTCACATGTTGCAGTGTTGTCATTAACAAACAGAATATTTGGGTTATTGTTAAGGCAACAAAACTAATGTATGACATTTAAGTAGGAATATTCTAAGAAAAAGAAAAAAAGAGATATAAGTGTTATTTTGCAAGAAAAAGTTGTAAATAAATAATGCTATAACTACATTTTTTTAGGATATTTCAAGAATAATATTTTTGCAGACTTTACTCGACCAAATCTTTCATTTAACACACAATCTGGAAGATTTCTGTCATCTTTTGACTATAATGTATATCATAATATTGTAAGCATTCTAATATCACAACTTTTTAAAATGAAATTCTTACTTCATCTCATAGTATAAATCTATTTTCACAAAAATCGAACTTAATAATTAATTACTTCAGTGTTGACATTACTAATATTAAATATTATGACTGTTCTTGTTATTATATAATGCTGCTGTTTTTTTCTGATAAATTACAACCTCTTCCTATAAAAAAATATCTCTATATATTATATTATATTCTGACTTTCTCATGTAATGTTCTTTTTTGTTTTGTTTCATTGCTCTTATATCTCATTAAGTAGGTGTAGCTTTACGGCTGCTTCTTATAGCAAGAAAGTTCTGATGCAGCATTTGCTACCTTTAACAGTTAACTTGCAATACACAGTACAAATCATTACACAAGCCAGTGTCAAGTAACAGTAAATAAAAGAAGAATAGAGAACAAAAGAATGTCATCATGATCTTACCTTAAACACTTTGGCGGCGAGTGGATCTTTTTCCAAATCAATATCTAAAGGATCAATATCAACATCCATCAGGTCTTGTAGCAAGTCAAAGTCTATGTCTTTATCTTTTTCCAAAGATGAAAGAGGTGGAGCACCTTTGGATAACGAAAACAGCTTTAATATTGCCAAGCAAGCACACTAGGAAAACAAACAAGCAAGAGAAACTCTTTCTGTAGCACGTTACTGGGCAATTTTAATGCCGATCAAACCATTAGCTCCTCTGCTCCTCTACTGGAGGGGGAGTCCAGACACAAGACTCAGTGAGGACCAAATACAGTAGGTCCATATAAAAATGCAGTTTAACAAGTATAACATCTGATTATTTGGAAAACTAAATTCTCCATGTCAACTATGAACTAAAATAGCACGGATTACTTCGGAAGAACAAACTGCCCAAAATGTCTCTGAATCGACACGTTTGAACTCCCACTCCAGAGGCACAACTAACACAATAACAGTACACATAAAACCATACTGTGGAGAAAAAAAACATGCAGCTATGAAAAAAGAGAACATTTTAACACACAAAGGGTTGATATTGTGATGATAAAAAGTGTGGGTTCATATCAGCGTCTGTGTGGTGTGGTGGGATGTGTGCAGAATGGACGGGGATCTACCCACGCACTTTGAAATACTGAGGAGGTCCCCGTAGTACCTGCGATGATATCAGGCACCAGGGCCTCATCAATGCTCTCTACCAGGGGGATGGGGGCCGGCTGGGGTAGGGAGTCATCTGAATCAGCCCCCGCTGAGGAGGACGAAGCCCCGGCCTCCTCACCCACCGCCACCTCATCCATGACATCCAGAGAACCCGGAGACAGCAATTCACCTGAGACAACAATGTTTACACTGTCATTTCCTCTGTCAAGCTTTTGTCAAACATTCAAAAAGGTAAATGAGAGAAGCGTCAGTAGGAGATGCTGCTCTAAAGCCAGACTCAAACTCAAACATTATTTGTGTCTGACTAAATATTTTTCACCCTGATCAAACGGCAATCATTTTAAAACCTCAGACAGAAACACACCAACTGTTTATCAAGTTCAAACAGAAATGTAATCAAGCTGCAAGCAAACTGCACACACCTGCCAGGATGTCCTGTAGCATACACGTGAGGGAATACTGCGCCCAGGCGCCCCCCCAGGAGATGTCCCCCCGGTTAAAATCTGTCCCAACCAGCAGGAGCAGCAGACGCTCCAGTTGCTGCTCAGACACCACCTCACACAGGTGGATTGTGGGTCTGGTGGCGTTGGCTATTCTAGCAAGGACCTGAGAGGGGTGGCAGAAGTACATGTTCATGGGTTCATACAGATGACTGAATTGAAGGAGTTTTGTTGCAATAGTGAGATGAATTACCTTGCAGACAAACAGCAGCAGGTCAGCGTGGCAGGTGAAGTCCATGGAGAGGAGAAAGAGGGCCAGCTTCTGCACCACAGAGATGCAGCGCTCATGGGACAGTGTGAAGGGCAGGGGTTCTACTTCTGGGGCTTCTTTGGCTGTTGTGGACTCAGTGTCCAGTGTAGAGCGGGGCCATTCGGCCGTCCGCCGCAGACGGATCAGGTCTTTAAAGTGCTGGAAGAGAGAGGCAGGGCGAACGTGCAGATAAAAGATAACAATATAGTGAATTTGAAGTATTGCACAGATTTTTGTTTCCAAAAACATTCTTGTAAATTACGTTATTTGACAGAAAGACTTCCAGCTGTAGCTCCACCGCTAACACGAACCGGACAGTGCTGCTGATCGACTCATCTCACTCTCAGAGGAAAGTGAAAAAGCCCTGTCACGATCATTACAATATCAACTTTTCGTACGATTTATGGACATGACCTTGATCATTTTGCTGACTTGTACATTGGCCTTTGTGTTTAGATGCGTGTTTCTTGACATAAGAATGCCATAGCTGACATGATGCCAAATGAACAGCTGGGTTATCCCAGCCATTACAAGGGGTGCCCCAATTTTTTTCTCCCACCTCTGCCTGTGTGCATGAGTAAATATACTTCAAAGGCCTTATTATTATTATTATTATTATTATTATGTCATTAAGTAATTAAAGAATCATTTTTATCTATAATTGATTAAATATTTGTTGAAAGTTTTTCTTTTTACAGAGAAAGATTTTGTTATGTAGGATGGGAGGGATGGGGTTTGTGATTTTTTTTTTAGTATTTCCTTTCATGAGCACCAGTGGTTTGAGGGACACCATAAGTGCTCCTGCTGCCTCTCTTTTTTTTACATGATAATTACTAGTTTACTGCAATTATTTTTGAGACAATATATCATATAACAAAAATACTTGTTGTAACAGGCCTATCAAATGGATATGTTGGTCCCTAGTGATTTGTTACAAAAATGGAAGCCCCCCACATAAATGAAATCAGTTATAGTGCAGATGGAAAGTGTCTTGAAGTGATTTCTGAGCTGAGAATGTGATGCTGCTGCAGACTGTGCGTGCAGCAGTTTGTGACGGCGTGCTCACCTTAGACGTGGCTTGTTTGAGCTTGGCCTGCTCCACCAGCAGTTTGTAGGAAGAGCCTTTGTTGCTCTGGATCTTCTCCTTCTCAATCTGCTCCACCAAAGCTTTCTGTTTTGCTTTCAATAGATTTAACTGCTACAATAAAAAGGGCATGATAAATATAAGCACGGCAAAAGCATTCGCTCCAGACAATCCATCACACGCTGCAGTTTCATCAGAGAGGCAAATCAATTAAACAGAGATGAAAAAAAAAAAAAAACAGAGGACATGCACGTTTTCATATATTACCATGTAGCTAACTAAATAAAGAACAATTTGAGGAGTGTGGGTTTCAGGTGGTGTTGGAACGAGACACATTTACCTGCTTGTGGTGGACGAGCTGCTTGCGGATCTTGCGCGAGTACAGTCGATCCAGGCTGCTGCTGCCTTTGGCTGACCTGCTGGCGTTCTGAGACTGAAGGCTGTTATTGATGAAGCTCCACTGAATACCTGAAGGACAGATCACAGACAACTGTAAGCTAAATTTGATCATATAGTCAATTAGTAAACTGTATGATTTTCAACCTAAAAACTGACTGAGATTTTAATTTGGTGATTGATATTTTTTATTCCTAAAGTAAAGCCCTGTAGTCGAGTAAAACTGTAAACTGGTGTCGGGCAAAAAGTGAATCAACCAGATGTGAAGGACAGTGGTGCAGCTGACTTACCTGTGAAAGTTCTCTCCCGCTCTTTCCCTCCGAGGTGCTTCTTCCCACCTGAGGCCTCGTCTTCTATACTCGCTACATAGTCCAACAGTCTGGAAACCAACATTACCACCCAGCTGATCATGGGAATATCCAAAACACCTGGAAAGACACACACATACAGACTTTTGTACCTTATTTGTCAAATGAACAATCAGCTTAATGAATAAGTGTACACATTCACAAAGACATACAACTCAATGTGTCATTTCTGCTCCAGAAAATATCAACTTTATAATCTTTACACAGATGTGCAAAGTTTTGCTATGTGTTTGTGAGCGTGCCACAGTGACGGCTGCTGTACCTTCAGTCCTGCGCTGGGCTGCAGCTTGTGGCTGCTGCAGTGGAGACAGCAGGCTGTCCAGCAGGTTCAGGAGGCCCTCCAGCACACCACTGTTACTCAAAGATCTTTGGCCAATGCAGGACAGGAGCATGAACACCCTGGGATGAAAAAATAATGGATGGAAAATAATGCAGTTATTCAGGTCCATCATGAGTATGTACTTTTTTTCCCCCAACCAACAGGGAGTCAGTTGGCCATCTTGGATTTTGTGCATTAATTTTCATTTTATGAACAGGTTTGAGGAATTCAGGATGCATCCATGATCAAACTGGTAATTATCAACATTTAATGTTGCAATTGGGTTTGGGTGTGGCACATCAGCTCTATAGTGCTTCTAATTACTTTTAGCCTTTTAACGCCTTCCTGACACCCTCAGAATACTGTAAAACCCACAAAAATCGGTTCATAGATCTAGCACTGTGAATATTAGGTGAATGTAGTGATTGGGTGCATGTGTGTTTAGCAGGCTCTATAGTGCCTCCTAACAGCTTAGATAACTCCATGTCTACAAACATAAACACATTTTCTTATCTTATATATCTTATCTTATCTGTCTTAATTTCATTAGGCCTCAAGCACAATAATGCCAGGGCCAAACGGAATCTGATGTTTTTGTAAATTTCTTTATCTGCAGTGCATTTTTTTAATCTATAGTGCATTTTTGAATTTAAAAGCAATTAAAAAAAAACACTTTTATTATCATACATTTTTTAAAAAGCCCTAGAAAAAAATGAATAGGCCTTTAGATAAGTGTATGGGATATGATGGTCCTGACCTGTCCTGAGGGAAGATGAGCAGTTGTTCAGAGTTGTAGAGCTCCTGCAGCACATTGGAGAGGAACTGGCCCCACCAACGCTCGCCTCCACAGAGCTGCACCAACAGCAGGCCGGCGTGGAGACGGATCTTAGGCGTCCCACTGATGCAGAGGTGTTTGAAGAGCTCCTCACAGGCCTGAGCATGGAAGGTACTCTGCAGTACCGAGGGCACCGAGTGGCCTGAAAATATACAGAAACATGAATGAATAAAGTCTGAATCAAAATTTATCAAGATTTTGTCCGTCTTCCACTTGTTAAATTTAGGCATCTGTAACCCTCTCATCTCCAAAATAAAACCACTGATTGAGCGGTAGGCATAGCTGTATCTGGTACCACGCTCACCGTTGTTGGAGTGCAGCAGGCTGAGCAGTGTGTCCAGCAGGTAGCGGATGATGGTCCTCAGCTGCTCTGTAGAGGAGTTGTGGACGAGCTCCTGGGCTGCCGGGGCCCTCACTGTGGGGAGAGACTTGCGGCTCGCCCCCAGTGATACCCGCAGCCGCTGAACAGCGTGGTGAGCCAGGTTGAGTTGCAGCTGCAGCTGGATGCAGTCCTGGTAGGCTGAGAAGACACGCTGGTCCTCCTCCACCACCTTGTCTGGCTTTCGTAAGAAGTACTGGGCATTGTTGGCGCTGTTGAGAGGCGGCAAGTCGATGTTCTGCAGGAGAGTCTCTAGGCGATGGCAAGCTAGATTGTATCTGGTAAACAAGAAGATGAGAGTGTGACATCTGAATTCATACTGAAAATAGTCCCCACAAATACACTACATCTTCCTGTTTGAGTGGCTACTCTGTCCATTTTTTAACTGCTTTTAAAAATGTATGTCTTCATGAATGAACAGACCACATAGGTTTTGGAGCAACATATGCTGCCATCCAGATGACATCTTTTTCAGGGATGTTAAACAAGACAATGAGACACATTCTGCACGTTACACCAGTGTGGCTTTGTAGTAAAAGCAGGGTTCAAACACACCAATACAATTTTTACCAATATGTTTCCATGACTTTTTCATGACTTTAAGGCAAATCTTTCTGGCTAAAGGCTAAACCTTTCTGATTACATTAAAAACATGAAGGGGTGTTTTATTCTTTTTAAATTGGCTTTTTATCTTCAAAATTTTTTGGCAGTTTTTCATGAAAAAAAAGGCTATTTTTAAATATATATTTAAAAATTTGGCCGATTGTTAAAGCAAATATGCCTTCCAAACCCATGTGGCTGTAGGCTTGGAAGGCACGTTTTCTATAAAAATCACCAAAAATTACACAATTTATGACATACAGAAACTGTAAAAACATAAATTATCGTTGGATTTTCAAATTTCCTCACTTGTTTGATGTTTCAAAAACATCATGTGTTATTATACAGGTTTGTGAAACAAAATTCTTTACCTTTCCAAAACTTTCCCAGGCCTAGAAATTGCTATTTGCAAAATCCATGACTTTTCCAGGCTTTTCTTAACCGCACAAACCCTTTAAGAGTGCAGGTACTAGAGTGCCCTGCCTGCAGTCCAGACCTGCCTCCCATTGGAAATGTACAATGCATTATGGAGCACAAAACACGACAAAAGAGACCCCAGACTGTAGAGCAACTTAAGTCGTATATCAAGCAAGAAAAAGAAAAGAACATTCAAAACTTACACTTGTCTTCAGTTCTCAAACACTTACTGAGAGTTTTTAATAGAAAAGGTGATGTCATGGAGAGGTAAAAATGCCACTGACTTTTTTTCGGAATGGGGGTTGTATTTTTTCACTCGTGGTTGAGAATATGACTAATCTTAGTGGGCAGAGTTGGGGTTCAATTAAAGGCAAAATGAGTCAAACTCAAAGTGGGAATGTGGTTGGCATATTAAAGTGCTAGAGCTGATTTATTTCTAGTCTTACCTGCACTGGATGTCCTCCTGCAGCGCCACCATCATGGTCAAGTGCTGATCCACATCGGGCTGACTGGCTGCCTCGCTCTCTCCCCGCAGAGGATCATGCATCAACTTCAGCTCACTCTCCCACGGAAGGATGTATGTGTGGCCATAGTAGAAGCCCAGCGGGATCTTTGCCCGAGCATTGGTGCTGCCATAACGCCCAATCACAGTGATCTAAGAGTCGAAGGTAACAAACAAAGAGAATACAGCATTAAAAGCTGAAAGCATCAGGTTGGCTGTCCTGGAACTATCCAAAGTAAAATACAGATGAATTACAGACCTTCATGAATCTGCAGACAGGTGGTGGCAGCAGGTCGTGCAGAATAAGGGAGTGGGTGCTGATGTCAGTGGCCACTACCAGCCTGCGACCGTCCACCTCCTCGCCCAGTGTCCAAATATCTATGGACAGAGAGGCCAGGTCGCCACAGGTCGGGATCAGAGCGTCAGTCAGCAGGACGGGACGACCAAAGTCCAGCGTGACAAAGCGACGAGCCCCTTGAAGACAGGATAATGCAAAAAGGTTCACTTTGGAAACATTTTATTTCATTTTTTCATTATTTCTAATTTAAGTTGTCTTACTACAGTATTTCCTAATGGATAACTTGTAACAAATATAACAAACCGGTTTCAAACATTTCTTCTATTCTTAACAAACGTTTTTATGCAGGTGGTGAATATGGAATACAGCTGCATGACATACCAGAGTGCATCCGCTCTATGATGATAGACTGGTGTGGTGGAGGCTGCAGAAAGTGAGACGCCTGGGAAATGGCCAAAGCCAGACCACTGCCCATGGGGCTCTGCGGAAAAAGAAACCATTAGTCCACTATTAAAAGGAAACTTTAAAAATGTTCTCATTTTAGTGCACTGACTGCTTTGACACTGTATGTAACTCAGGCTGGGGATCTGATTTTCATATCTTCTGATGGACACATTTTACAACATAAATGAAGTTGATATTTAATATGCTTGAATATTCCCTTTGGCTGAAAATGCTGGTATTAGATTCGGAACATTACAAACAACAGTGCTATTTGAGCAGCAAACAGAGACTACTAGAAGTACCCAAGTCCCATTTGGACAGTGTTGTCCACTTCATGAACAAGTTAGGCTTTAAGTTGTCGAACCACCAATGCACACTGAACTACCAACTTTATCAAATAAACCATGCTCAACCTCACAAAGATCACACACTGTAAGGATTTTAGCTGCTGCTGTTGTTGGCCAATCACACATCGCATTTAGTCAAAGAACGCTTGTGATTAATGGCTAGGAGCAAAACCAAACAAATTTCCTACATCTGGGTACAGAAAGGTTAAATGCAGTTGCTTTTTGACTGGAATAGTTGTGATACAACTTGACACTGGGTTATTTTAGCCAATAACTATGTACTGAGTAAAGATACCCAGCCCTGTGGGTGCAATGACTTACTGGTTTGGCTTTCTGTGTGTTCTTGTGTGCAGCCAGGTTGACGGGCCCGGGATCCATCATTGAGCCGGGGAACAGATGAGCCAGCTCAGCGCTGAAGGCTGCCGAAACCGCCTCATTGGGCGGTGTGAGAGGAGGGGTCATGAAGAGGGGCGTCGTTTTAGGAGTCGGGGGAATGACGTCAGAGGGATGAATGAAGAAGCCCGGAGCAGAGGAGGGGTTGGAAGGCACAGAGTTGTGGATGGGCCCCACACCGGAGGCCGTGGCGGCTGCTGCTGAGGTGGTCTGATGCAGCTTGGCCTCAAGCTTGGCCTTCTGTTCTCAGACCAGACAAAGAGGTTTTACAAACCACAAGATAAAAACACCTCAATAATTCTACACCTGAATGATCCTGTGGTCATATATGAGCCTGAATGTTTGACTCAACCTACATGGTCAATTTCAGTTCATAATTTCCGGTTATGTTCCAGCATGCCTCATAAATACTGATGACAAGAGCCTGGGCCTTATGCTGACAAAGACAAATTTTTTTCATGAAATTTGCACGACTGCAAAGTGGATTTTGTACAATTCAAAGAATATTTTCACTCTATTCCACATTCAATTTTGTAAAGCTCATATAGTGGTGGTAAAAACTGCACAGAGAGAGAACACGACAATAATGAAAACCACCGTAAGTGAGCATATGTGGATATGGAAGTGTTATAAAACTGCTTTTCTCGTAACAAAAACAAGGAGGAAACAAAGAAAAGAAAGCTGCGGAAAGAAAAGAAATGCATTTATCTCGTAAATTGTGCTATATCTGCATTACACAGGCATTATTATTGTAAGTATTGGGGAAAAAAACTGTATTTTTGAAGATGTGGTTGTGAAAGTTACAAATAAAAAGAAAATTTTAAAAAAAGAAAAGAAAACCACCACTAATACCAGAATCTTTAAGCAGTATCAGTATCAACATCTGTGTCAAAGAATCCGAACGATACCCATACCTGACTATGCTGCCTTTTAAGGATTTTTTTTTCTATTACTCTCTGAAAAATCTTCTGGAACATCTTTTTCCCTGCAGCCTGGACTTCTTTCATCGTAAGCTCTCCTGTCTCCAAACTGGGCTGAGAACCCATGACAGTGACACATTATATTAGCTTTCATTAAGTGCCTGCAGAAGTAAAAGGTAGGAATGGGGATCAAAAGCGGTTCTATTAATGACCCGGTTCTGCTTTTTTCAAAACTTGAAAATCAGTGAGGTTTTAGCTTATTGTTACTGCTATCGAGTCTCAAGTCGAGTCAGGTCATTTAAATCCAATCACTACATCAAATTAAACCTGAATGCAGAACCTTCAACTGTCTTCAGGTTGAAAAAACTCCCTCAACTCCGTCAGCAGCTGCTGCTGCTGCTGCTGCTGTTGCTGAGCCTTCAAACCCAAAGTTTGTAGCAAGTCCCACCAGTTAAAAATAGTAATGCGATGTTGAAATATGAGTTGAAATCGGCAGGATAAGTGCTAGTCAGCTAAATAAACAACAGTGCATAAGGTTTCTCTGTGTTGTGTTCAAGGTCGGCTCAGTAAAAAGACTATGAGGCAAAGGCAACTAAAACATCTTCATGATGTGTTCAAATGTAACATCAAGAAATTTAGGGGCACCCAATATTTTAATTGGTAAAGTGGACGTAAAGAGACTACGTCTTCACCGCAACAGCCACAGGTTCGATTCCAACCTGGGCCATTTGCTGCATGTCATTCCTAACCTCTCCCCATTTCACGCTTAAGCTGTCCTATCAAATACAGGCAAAAAAGCACAAAAGAATAATCGTAAAAAAGAAAAGAAAATTCAGTTTTTGGCAAAAAACTTGAAAAACACAGTTGTTTAGGTGAGAAATTTGTTTCCCAGCAATATAAAAGAAACTAGTTCAGCAATTAAAGTAAAACCAGTTCTGTTAAACACGTACTGTCGCCTCATCTTTCCACCAAATAACAGAAAAGAATTGATAGTGGTATGGACAAAGACTCAAATTGTTTTGAGTCTCGATAATGGTATCAATATCAATAAAAAAGCGATCCCCATCCCTAGTAAAATAACTACATTAAGCTGTTAACTATGTGACACAACACTACATTGCCTAATGATTTTGCCTTGAATCTGAGTTTTTATTTTGTGCTAATGCAGCTCCAAACGCTCCAGTGAAATCATGTGTGTGAGTGTGTGTTTGTTGCACCTGCTGCTGCAGCTTCAGCAGTTGCTGCTGTTTCTCCTGCAGGACCTGCAGCTGCTGCTCTGCAGACACCATGGCATGGGACAGCGACTGCAGCGCCACCTGGGCTGCAGAGCTCAGAGCTGTCGAGGCCTCGCCAACTGTTCCCGTCGACAGGCCACCCACCGCAGGCGTCACACCAAAAGTACTCACTGAGGTTAAAGAGAAACGGTTCAGGCAATGACCAGTTCATGAGCCAGAGTGAAATAAAATAAAAGTCCTGTTTACCAGTGAACATGCTGGCGTCATCTCGTTCCACCCGAGTGCCATCACTTGTGGAGATGCAATTAAAGTGCAAAGGCTCAACCTCCAGGAGTCCTGTCAATGCTGTGAAGCTGCCCTCTGCTGCCGCACAGCTGCTTACTTTTCCATTCCCTGTTGCACACACACACAAAACAAAAACACATTCAGGAAAACTTCTGAGCCTCAGTCTCTGTTAAAAAACAAATGTTAAACTCTCTTTAGCTTTTTACTTTTCCACAATTACACTGAGGAAATTAATAAAAAAAAAAAAAAAACACTTTTTGGCTGCAGTGCTTAATTCTGTCCAGCATACTGTGACAACACCACATATCACTAAATGAATGCATCTTTAATCCTTAGGGACTGTTTGGATGCATTTTGCGTGCTTTTCATTCATCATTTTTTGATCATTTCGGCTGTGTTCATGCATATGGCATATATTTTGGCAAGATTGTGTATTTTTGTTTAATCTGTGAATTTTCAGTTCAGCTCCTACAATAAGTCTAAAATGCACTGTGGAAACTAAATTGTTACATTCAGACTGTTAAGGTCAAAAAATGCTCCATTGAAAACCATTCAAACTGTAGGTTTTAATCCCACAGCCATCAAAGCATAAAAATGTGCATTGTATTATTGTATTATATATCTGGGTGTCATTTTGGGCTTTTGACTTGGAATTTGTCATTTTTACTATTTTCCACCTGATGGCATAATCTGTGCCATAGTTGGCATATGGAGTTCAGTGGCAGGTTTAAAGATCTGCAACATCTAAATCTTTCATGCAGAAGAGCTTCATTTTGACAAAAAATACATTAAAAATGAATTAAAAGATGTATAAATGCAATTAGATCACGTTTGCGGAAATTAAATTCAAGACTATTTAATATCTTTTAAGGCCAAATGTAAGACTTTTTAAGGACATGCAGACACCCAGTAAAAAAGTCTGAAGAATAACGTGGCTGTAACATGATGTGAATCAGTGCATAGCCAGTACCTGACAGAATGTCAGAGAGGTCAATCTCATCGGACTGGACTCCGATGCTGCTGTTGAAGGCATTCTTACAGGAGGAACCACTGACCTCCAGGTCAAAGAGCACCGGGTCAAACGGAGAGCTGTACAGGCCGTACCTGGGAGAAAGAGGACCGGAGACGCTTGTGTTACAGTACAAACATAGTTAGACAATTCTGAGCAGGAATATCATTGATTCATCGATACCTATTTTAAGATAAGTACAGAATCAAATAGCTGGAGCAGTACCTGGTCTGCAGCAGTGCCTCCAGCGGTGTGAGGCGGTCCTGCAGCTGGCGAGAGATGGTGGTGAGCAGGGAGGCGCAGGCGGTGCTGCAGCCTGCCAGGTCCTCTTCCTTCACGTAGTTTAGCAACACAAAGTACCAGAACACAGAGCCTGAGAGCAAACAGGACAGGGTCAGCTGAGAACATGAGTCCTGCTGTATGTTGCTCTGCGCTGTTGCTCAGTTACTTACCACCTGTCGCTGCTGCAGGCAAGTAAGGCATATTGTCTAGCATAGCCTTCAGAAGACTCACACCAAAACCCTGCTGACTCGGGTCCCCTTTGCCATTGCTACAGAAAGAAATAAACACATTGTTATCGCCATGTAAACACAAAATACACAAATGGACAAGAAAAAAAAAGAAAAAACATGAAATGGCCTTTTCTACTGTGGGAACTTTAGAAACCTAACATAACCGTTAACATGGGTTTTGCTTTTCTTTCCGCTGTAACACTTCCAGCTGTGAGCTATTTTTCCACCAGGAAGCTGGAGCACTGAGAGTAAACACTACATTCAGTGTTTCCCACACCATTATATTGGAGTGGCAGTCTGCCCTGCGAGAAAGACCCTGCGGCCCCCTCCCGTGTCAGATAGAGAGTAGCGCTAGCAGGGGAGAGATTCTACAGGTTTTTAGTGTACTGCAAAGTACTGCAGCTTTTGAGAGTGATACATAACTCTCAAAGCCAACGAGTAAATCATTAATGAAGAGACGTCGACCTGAGCCGACTGAAAAGCAGGTGAAAACGTCCACAAGTTTTTCAACGTACACAACACGAAACTAGCATCAGTGGTGAGGATGCAAACGTTAGCCCAGCTGCTCATACCAGTACCAGCAAGAACACTACCAGCTGTCCTGCTGAAACTGCGTCCCCTGACAAGCAGCACAAGAGTCAGCACAGGATGACAGGCTTTGATTCAGCTTGGCTGTCAGAGAGGAAATACTCCTCCTGACTCTACGAGACTGAATCTGTCAGTCGGTCCGTCGGTCAGTAAATAAATAAATAAACATGCTATAGATGAATACAGTGCATAGAAAATGTATGGGTTATTAAGTTATAAGTTCCCGCAGTGGAAAAAGACCTCAAAGCATCATCACTGAAATCAACCATGCGTCTTACCTAATACAAAGTGCAAGAAAGCGAGCACATTTGTGCGCTATGCTCCGGCCAGCCTCGAAGAAACACATCCGCACAATATCCGTTAGCCGCGTCCGGGTTTTCACCAGCAGGCCCTCCTTCCCTTCTCTTAAACTAAAGAAAGGAGCCACAAAATATGTTACTTGTCTGTAAAAGGCCAAAGTGGAGGTTATGTGTAACATACATGTCGTAGATGATGCTGTCTTCTTTTCTGTGCTTGGAGCTCTAGCCTCACCTGCAGGGTCCATTGGAGAAAACCCCGGCCAACCAGCACAGGATGTCTAGTGTGAGGCTTTGTGCGTGCTCACTGGCTGGGCTGCTCTCTGTGCGCCTACAGAGAGCGTCCAGGAGCTTCTCATGGAAGTCTGGGAACTGCAGCATGGCACAGCGCTGGACCCTGAAAAACACAGGAGAGGATTCAAGACAACGCTGCGGATGGCTGCCTCCCTGGGCTGATGCTCATTGTTTTTTATTGTAATTTCAGTTTTCTGCTTTTTTTTGTTGTAAGCTACAGCTTTAGCTCTGCATCAAGCTAAAGCATGTCTATAATTCAGCCTTTAATGTTAACACTCATTATGAGAACATTTTAACAGTGCAAACAGAAGCTGGTGTCCCATCCCTCCACAGAGATCTGACCTTTCTTTGGGGATTGACGTCTTCTTAAACCTTCTGATTGTGACTGAAACTTCCTGCAGCAGGTCACAGCCGCGCAGGTTTTCTACTTTCTTCAAAGGTGCTGTGGTCTCTGTTTTCACTGCAGAGACCTTCTCCTACACACACACAAACACACACACATAAAAAAAACTGACCTGGACTTACCTGAAGGCATGCATTACTGATCACATTTTTCATTATGACAATTATGACATTGAAGTTTAAAGTGTATCTGATTAAATATGTGGAGCTGTGTATCTTCTGCTTTGTAGTGGAAAACTGAACGGAAAAAATAACATACTAAAAGTATAGGTTCACAACTTTTTTGACTCTTAAACAGTTTTTACTTGTTGCAGTCATTGCTCCTGCTCATACCTGCTCTGAGGAGGTCCCTTCATAAGACAATAGCAGCATTTACATTGCCTGTTCAAGGTGGGAATATCACGGCATTATACCACGTCGCCTGTGTGGATGTAACATATGATAGCAGAAAAGGGGTGCAGAGTGGTCTCACCTCTGAGGCAGGGACAGAGGTAGTAAAAGCCCCGAAACAAGCTCTGTGTGAAACGTAAATGTGTGCGACCTACTTCATTTAGAATAGCAGCAAATACAAAGAAGAAGAACAGCCGCCATAAATGTCCACAAAGTGGGAAAACCATGAGATTCGGGAGCTCTTTACCCTCCGAGCAAAGGACAAGATTAGCTGTCATATAAACAAAGATGATAAATGACTGTGATTGACATGTTATGCCTTTGTTATTGTTTAGAAAGAGCTGCTGATGTTTTTGGACTGAACAGAACTGGACTGACTTTGTCCCCCAGCACTTGCATGTGAAGCACATGAGGAGTAAATCTCTTAATGGCAAGTATGAGCAGGAGAAATGATGACAGCAACAGGAAACATTGTCAATGTTCATATAGGGATGCCACTGTTGACAGATGTTAAAAACATGAACCTATAAAGACTTGAAGCTGTGAGTGTACCTTGGAGGCCTGAGCCCGTTGCAGCAGGGTGGACAGTGAGTGGGCTTTGGTGCCCTGAGGCTTGGCACTGGGCATTCTCACCACAGGTCGGGGGCTCTCCTCCATGCCCCTGTCACTAACTGCTTTGATGTGAACCAGGAAGGAGCGGTACTTCCCTCCTGCCATGCCTGCAGTGGAGGGAGAAACTATCAAACACTGACAACACAAAAACTTTATGGATGATTCTTCAGGTCATGGAATCTGAAGTGTCAGGTTACTGACTGACTGGTGTTACCTTTGACCAGCTTGGGGCTGGTGAGGCTGAGCATGCCCGCGTGGCCAGAGAGATCCAGCCCACTGGCCAGCCACACTGGACCACACAGGATGTCCTCCTTGTGGTCCTCTAGGAATGGACACAGCATGGAGCCTGCAGCAAACACAGAGACCTCTGTATTCAGGGCCGATATTACACATATTCATACTTTCAGTGTGTTGAAAAGCCTTCTGCCCTGCAAGACTAGTGAGAGTAAGGCTATGACATCATGAAGTCAAAGATGACCACAAATTGTGTTACAAATAATTGCAACTGAAGTTTTGTCTTTTAATCTTTGCCACACTTAACCATGTGAAACCTATGAAATTAGTGTCATTTATTGGGAAAAAAGGCAAAGAGCAACTTAGAACTGAACCAAAAATTAGCATGAAATTCTTTTTATTTTATTTATTTTTTTTAAACTTACCTGGAAATTGACACAAAAACAAACAAACAAATAAAAATACAGGAAAGTTAAAAACAAAAGACATACAGAAAGACATTAACATATATAGTTAAGATAAATCTAAATACTTTTCTAAGGACATATTTCCCTGGCTTTTTAAAAAAAAATAATTCTCTCATACTATTTTCTTGGAATTTGTGGGACTTTTCTTGCTAAGTTTATTGCCTTTCTACCTGTTTTCAAAAGAAATAAACCAATGTGGTCAGGGTTGAAAGGCGTGAAAGCTGTCTGGACTCAGCAGAGGAAAAGTGATGTTGGTCCAGGTTTCAAAGGGTTAAAGGATACCATATTCTGTCAGTTACAATCCAATAATGGCTGGGGTGCGAGGTCCCCATAAACAAATAATAGCTGGTCCCTAATACAGGCCAGATGGAGAAAACAAGGGTGGATAAATTCCTGGTGCCTGTTATTTAATGGGCATGCCAATTGAGCAAAGTCAACAATATAATCATGCTATTTTCAAATCTTTGCTCTTCTGGATTACTCATATCAAGTGTTTTTGTGCTGTTTCAGTCACTGTGGGTGTATGTGTGTTAATGTCCCAGCCAAACTCTATTTGTAGTTCTGTACAAGCGCCACAAGGCACATGGCAACAGCTACATCTGATGTACTGCATGAGAACAGAGCAAGCCACTGAATTTTTCACACATTTCCTGCAAATGTTTCACAATAAAAGCCTCATTAGGAAATGATGGAATTATGCCCAATGAGAGGCTACAGGGCTTTGAACTTGAAAGCCGACCTAAAGTAATGAAAACCTGGTCCAAGACCATTAATTAATGGAGAAAGTGTTTGATTTCATCTTCAAATATGAACCTTAGGGATCATCAGAATCTGCAGATATTGGCTTTCAAATGGAATATGCAATCAGATAGTTGGCTGCCTTGGTTTAAATAATGAAAAGGGGAAATTTTGGTAGCAGTGGTGCACTCGCTGATTAATATATTTACTCCAAAAACAAATGTTTTTAAGCACTTTTTCAAAAAAATGAAAAAAAAATTAAGACTTATGAATTCAACATTAAGCAAAACAAATCTCATGCAAAAATGGTTGTATTGTTTACCTGACGTCTCTTCTATGTCCATGAACTGGATGTCCTCTGTGAAGTCGTGCAGCAGAGGCTGGCCGTTTCTTTCCCCATTGGCATGGAGGACATTGGAGAGGGGGAAGGAGATCTGTCTGTCCACCGCTGTCTCTGTTAAAGACATGAGAGGCAAGATTTAGACACAGTTCGGGTTCCAATTTCAAAACAGTCATATTCATTTTAGCTGATAATGGAAAGGCAAAACAAACATGTAACACACACAAAAAAAAATAACAGTGCAGTTGCAAAAACAATCTGCTCATCTGGATGTGAGTGTACAGTACAGAACAGTTCAGGGTCATTGAAAGCTTTCAAAAAGAATCCATTCAGCAGCGTGTCCTCACCGCTGACTTTGCCCAGCCCGGGTGCTTTGTTCTTCAGTAGAGTGACCTGGATCTGAGGAATGTTGACGATGTTGGCATTCAGGACAAACTTGAAGTCCACGTGGCCCACCATGCAGGCCTTGGGCAGCACCAGCTCAAACACATGCTCATCCCAGCTGGAGCTGCAAAGACAACACAGGTCACCACTGCAAAGATGTTCAGCTAAAGCACTGCAGAGGACTCATTAGAGGAGGAGCAATCCAAATATTTATTAATATGTGTATATGTGGCCAAATCTTGCTGCTCAGGTCTTCAGTAGGGTGACCTGGATATGTATATATATATATATATATATATATATATATATATATATATATATATATATATATATATATATATATATATATATATATATATATATATATATATATATATATATATATATATGTTATAAGACCCTCTACTAAATGTCTAGGACTCTGGATGAAAAACTGATGTAATTGACATCTTGATATTTTTGGGCTTGCCTTATCATTTTTTTGCATAAAGAGGAGATTGAAAAAAAATACTGAGCATTTTGGAAGGATATTAATGCTCTTTTGTCATATTATATCATTAGAATATACCTACCTAGATGAACTTATAACAAAGAATGAATATCTGTTGATCTCTTGCTTCTAATAACATAGGAGGATATTTTTGGTCATAATTCAAATTAAACGCCCAAATAAAAAAATTCGATAAAATTAAAAAGATTATCAATTTAACACATTACTAGGAATAATCAGGCCATAAGTAAAATTAAAAAGAGAAAGGAAATTGAAAAAGCAAATTTAAAATGTGAAACAATCATTTGAAAATGTAAAGTGATGATTAAAAGAAAAAAATGGAAATGCTCAAACTGAAATTTTAAATTACAAAGATGAAATTGAATAACAAACCCTCCAATAAAAAAACAACTGGACAGCAATTATCAATGAATTCAACTGTTTGGGGAAATTGCCCGCCACCTTAAAACTACAGTGTCATGAAAGAATTCTTCTTCCTGAAGGAAACTGACTACAGAACATACGTGTCCCTATAACCCATTAAATGTGACACGAAAAGTCACTGCCCATGTCAACCCATTCTTTGTGCCTGAAAATACCCATAAAGTGTAGCTACCTATCACTCTGCAGCTTCCAGGTGCGGGTGTGTTGGGCTGCGTCTCCGTGGTGCTGCTGGTGAAGGTGCTGTGGGTGGCGTCGCTGCTGCTGCTCCTGCTGCACCTCCACCCAGCACGGCGGCACTGTGGCCGAGAAGCGGGGGGTTAGCGTCTCGAAGCGCGTCAGCTCCACCAGTGACATCAGGCTCTCTGTGGTCAGCGGTTGGTCCACCAGGAGGTCCACCTGCACAAGGGACAGTTTGGGGACAGATGTGGGACATCGGGTTAACCCTTTATAACCCAAGCTAATGAATATGATTTCTTTCAAAAATATGGTGAAGAGGCATTGAGCAACAAATGGCCTAGAAAAAAAGAAGTAAAAAACAAAAAAACAACAAAAAACAATTGCAAACACATATATATATATATATATATATATATATATATTATAATATATATATAATTAAAATGATTATAATCGATATATAATTTATTTTTTGGTCATATAATATAGATATCATTTTCTCAACATTTTTCCCTAGTTGTTGATAATTTTCTAATAATGCTTCCTTTTACTTATTTCTCACAATTTGTGGAAAATTTCTTGCCGAGTTGCTCATTGCCTTTTTCTCATGTTTTAAAAGGTTAAATGGCTTGTGAAAGGCATCTGAACGCAGCACAAGATACTTGATGTCCAACCAAGTTTTGAAGGGTTAATAGTCACAGACAGCCCAAATGATTTTAAACTGAAATGTGTCTTGTTTTCCATCAACACCACGTGGTCTAAAAAGAAAAAAACAACATGAGATATGAATGATGAGGGTGTCTTGTGTGTTACCTGTGATCCCGGGGCTAGAGGGGTTGGAGGAGGGCTTGGCCCCCTCAAGCAGCAGTTCAGCCCCTTTAGAAAGGGGGCCATCAATAAACATGTCTCCATCATCTATATCGTCACAAACACCTCCAATTTGAAGGAAATGAAGTTCTCCACCTTATGGAGAGAAAACAACAAAATGAATATCTACAGATTATTTCATTTCTATTTCAGAGCTAAACTGAGTTCATTTATCTTTACAGTAAATTAACTCATTAACCTCCAGGCACAGAAATACTTCAATACTTAGATATAGTGACTTATATAAACTGATTAAATGTAAAAAATACGTTGAGAACAATATGTATCCTTATATAACTTTCTGATGGAAGTAAAGATTTTTTTTTAATATTTACATTTTTATTTTCTACTGTCTGATGGTAAAAGGGAATAGAAAAAAATAGAATAATGACAGTTTCAAAACGTTTTCTTGCCATTTCTGTTCAATTTTGTGTCACTTCCTGCCGAGAAATACAAACTGAAACCCATTTTTTCCGAAATGTGCTAACATTGTCCAATATATCAGCGTAATTGAATTTACTGGTCATGCTTTTTTAATTTTGTCCACTTGAGAGACTTACTAAAAAGTACTACTGTGTATCAAGGTCTTATGTATCTTCTTCCTCTGTGCTATAGAGGTCCATTGTTGTTACAAACTAGTAAAAACTCATCGATGAGTCACACAGTTGCACTGGCTGACATGTGCCTTCACTACCATAAACGTACACACTGTAGTTTATTTTGACTTAATCCAAAATACACATCACGCTGGCAGAAATACTCACTGTTTTTTTTTTTTCAAATCAATGTTTGAGAAAAACTAGGAAAGTAAAAAGAAAAAAAAGGCTAACATATTGTTGGTTTTGGTCTTTTCATGGGATAATTGACAATAAAGATAGCTGAATTCTTTACAAGGGTCTTAAAAAATAGAGAACACCCAAAAGGTTGGCAATGACAATACCTCCTTATTGCAAACACATGCGAGCAAAATATAATGCATTAAATACAGTCAAGCAAAAAATAAAAATAAATACTTAAGCATACCCAAACAACAAAAAACATTCAACAGGACAAGATAATTCTTAGCCGACATAACTGTCTTTGAGAAGCTAGACTACAGATACTAATATCATATTACACTAGAGGACCAAGGAAATCCATTGGTATCCATGACTGCTAGCATGCCAGGTAGGGGGCTAAATAATGCTCTTGATATAGGCTAAATTAAGGAAAAATGCCATGGTCATGTCACAGAAGTCCCTGGACCTCTCACCTCACGATATCTGAATGAAAATGGGTTCTATGGGTACCCATGAGTCTACTCTTTACAGGCACACCCACTTTATGCTAGTCCAATGCCGTTTTCTCATGCAGTGATAATGTTATCATCACCTATTGTATTTGAATACTTCTGTACACTGGGGTCCGTAAACAGTCTTGGAATTGCATAAACTGGGTATGACTAGAAAGCTAAAATTCTTGTTGATGTGCTATCCCATTGAGCAGAGCTGTGTACACAGCTCGATGTCACGGTAAACACTAGAAACCAGCATGGGCACAGGTCTATGGTTACTTCTTTTTTATATCTCTTACTTATTCAGTGTCTCTTTCAAACTCAGTGCAGACTACTTTGGATCTATGTTTTGCGTGCTGTTTAGGTGAAGATGGACAGTAATTTTTCTGTGGTGTTCCACAAGGTCTCTGTGCCTTAATGTGGTATTTTGGAGGAAGTTTTGACCACTTTTATCAATTCTTGAGTGATCAAATGTGCTGAAATTTAGTACCTTATTGCTGACAAATGGTATCAACCCAAAAATTGCTGCAACAACTTCTGAGATATAAACGAGGAATTGAATAGGCCTTTCTCACCGAAGACATTTTGCCATGTCGCTGCAGGAAAAATGTAGGTGTTGCCAATGACACTAACGATGGCTTAGTTCTATTCAAGTGTCACAATGAGAGTGACAGTGAGTAAGCATGCCCAATTCCAGGAACCTGACGATTAAATGGAAATGAGCCATTGTTAATTTCATAATTCATTGACACCTGTGCTTTTCCAACTGTAACGATTCAAAATATCTTCAGTGAAAAAAGCAAATGGCCATCATATACCTCCATCATAATGTTCTAAGCCCTGATACAGCCTAAACTCTCAAAGTTGGAATCGGTGCCTAGCAGTGGTAATTACAAATTTATGACTAGAATAACTTGAAGCAATACTGAGCTGCATCTCAAATTAATATTCATGTTCCCTGCCTTCAGATGATGATGTCACTTCTATGTGGCATTTACTGTTAACCTGCTATCTCCCCCTGAAGAACCCCTGTCTCCTCTTAAGAAAGTGGTTAAAGTTAGCCAATCCATCCCAGTGCTCAGCAGCACTGCTGTCTGCAGGATAACAGGTCCAGGAAGGAAATGCTCACCTTTGGTGCAGGCACAAAGGCGGTCGGTCCCAGAGCAATAGGTAACTGAGACAAAGGGGTCCGTCTCTTCTGCTGACCCCTCCTTCTTAGGTGGCTCCACTTTGGCCAGGACCTCCAATGTGGACAGGTCCAGTATCATAATGTACCCCGCCCGTGTGGTCACCACCAGGTGGCCCAGCCCTGCCACCTCTAAGCGCTTGCACTCTTTGTGGCTTAGGAAAGAGGTGGATGGACTGGTGACGGTGGCACTGCTGCTGGTAGTGGCTGCTCCACATGCAGTCCCAGTTCCAGAGCCAGCAGAGCCTGACGGGCACATTCCAAACCCAGATGAGCCATTTTTTGAGCTGGAGGTCAGAGCCTCCTCAGGAGCCTCCTCACTGTCATCCTCCCTGCCATCGAGCACATCCGGAGGAAGCAGTATGAGAGACGTGATGGCATCACAAGGGTCCCAGATCTGCTGCACCTTGATAGGTTCCTCGTCTAAGGTGACAATACGGGTGGAGTAGTTCAGCTTATAGAGTGCAAGATAGCCTCCGCTCCCACCGCTCGGAGACCTCTGCTGCTGCTGGTCTCCTGGGGGCAGAATGAGAGGTGTCTGAGGCGGTGATCCCCCTGAGTGGTGGCCTTCCACCCCGTTAGCCACTGAGTGAAGGGGGTCTCCTTTGCGCTGGCTGCAGAGGGCAGAGTGCAGGCGGTTGAGATTGTTGAGAGCCTCCACCTGGTTTGTGGCGCTCAGAGATTCAGCACCACACGGCTGCAGGCCGACCAGAAGGTGCACGCCATCCCAGCAGGGCGTGATAGAGTCCACGTAAAGATTCTCCTCCTCCAGCTGTTTAGGCAGCCTCAAACACTGCACCAGCGCTCCAGGTCGAGGCGGGGTGGAGGCGGTCGCAGCAGCCAGCGTGCTCCATTTGTCCATGTGACCGTCTAACCCTGCCAGATTAGTTGCTGCATCAGCAAACTGCTGAATGTAAGTGATGGGGGGATCCTGAAGGAGAAGCTGCTCGTGCGTGTCGAACTCCATCTCTATAATCTGTGGCACAGTGAAGCCCTCTTCATGGAGCCCCTTGCTCATTAAGTTGTTCATCTGAGCAAACACCTGCCCTGAGGACTTGTCGTCCACCTCTCTGATGCTGTACAGCAGCAGCACGGGTATAGTCCTGCGCACAGCCGGCAGAGAAGACGGGCTTGATGGTTGGGAACCTACAAGATTAGAGAAGCCCTGCTCCTGGGCTGCAGTCTGGGGGTTGCAGGTCTCTATCTCCATGGGACCCAGGTCCTGTAGAGGCCCCGGGTGGAAAGGCTCAGGGCCCTGAGTCCTAAGGGGACCATCTGCGGTCCTTAGGGGACCGTCTGTGGTCCTGCGTGTTGTAGCTGGGGCTGTGGGTGGGGGTCCAGCCATGGGGGTGCTGGATGCTGAGCGGTAGCTGAGCAGGCCTCCGGCCAGCAGACAGGGGAAAGGAATGTTGTGGTGGTCAGGGACCTTGTCCTTCGCTTTGGCCTGGCTGTGGGCCTTGGCTTGGTTAAGTGAGGTGTTGGCACCCAATTCCTCCAGGTCCTTGACCGTGTCCTCCAGTACACTGGCCACCACCTCCCACTGCAGCTTCTCTGGCTGCTGCAGCACACTCAGCGACGTCACCCCCAGGCTCACATCCATGCTCTCCCACTGGGACTGCTGGCCTGGAACACAAACAAGAGAAGAGATCTGAGCTTGTTGCTGTCTAGAACCAGAAACTGACGTAAAACACAGTATCAATGAGGCATAACATCAAGATAGATAGAGATGTGTTTTAAAACATATGCACATGGCTTTACTAAATGAAAACCAGTAAAAATTCTGGTCCTCATACCTGTTACTGACTCTGATCGGGAATGCTCATCACTGTCTGAATCCTCCAACTGGTCATCACTGGAAAAGAAAAAGTGGTTAAAAAAACATGGCTTACATGCCTCCGGGTTTTGCTGTGTTGCATTCTCTGCTGTATACAATTGCTCAAGTTTCCATAGCAACCTCAGCCTCGGGGATTTGTTGTTGTGAGGCACCTTGAGGTCGTTTGCATCATTTATGTGTTCCTCTAGATTTCAAATCGAGGTAAAGGACAGTTATAAACAAGAGTGGTTCAGTAGATAACACTGCAGATGGAGGCAATTACACTAAAATTACTGTAAGAGCTGATGATATTGTGTGTGTGTGTGTGTGTGTGTGTGTGTGTGTGTGTGTGTGTGTGTGTCCTTTATGTGAAAATGCAGGTATGCAGGCTGGGTTTTTCCTGGCTCAGAGTGGGCCTTTGACAGCACGATCAGTCTTGGTTTGTTTGGCACTTGGAAATTTTGAGGCGGTTGAAGCAAAATTTTGGGCCAAAAAATGAAGGAGGCTTGTTTTTCCATTGTGCAGTGCCTTTGAGATCAGAGTATACTGGTCAACAAATCAGAAACGCAGCCTCTGACTGGTCAACAAGAATAAACCCAAGGCATCATAAAAAACAACAATTATTGTTTTAAACTCCACAAAATGGATGGATAATCACAGAAGACATTTGGTGTGGATTTCTTTTGCTAAGTCTTCAAACAGACACAACAGTTCAGGGCTGGACAACAGAGCTTCTGATAGGGATACGATCACACCAGAACACTTCTTGGATCGATATGAAGGTCAACATTAGCTTCTGGGCAAAAAAAAAGAAGTCTCCTTCATGGTGCGATCCAGAGATATTTAACGTTAGTAATGGTATGTTGTGTAAACATTGTTGACCTCAAAGAGAACCTCTATAGTGTCCAGTATGCCCGATTTTTCTCATCAGTCCTGTTCAGCGCTGTGTGTGGAGACGGTTCAGCTAGAAAAGCTCTGCATCAATGATACAGAACAGTTTATTTTCCGATAACATTACATTTGATGTCACATTTATTTTTTACTGGCCAGTCAGACAACTGCATGAGTCAATCCACTTGCCTGAACACAGAGTTCACTATCCCAAGGCATGCCAGCAAATGTTGATGTCAAGCCCTTGAAAATAGAGGCAGGACATGATACAAACAGTACGCTGCAGATGTAAAGTAGAGTTTTTAAGATTTTCTACCAGAGATCAAAGGACTTTAATTTGTTTTTTTTTAATATATATATTGGCACTAGCTTCATAGGGGGAATATTTAGGCCCAGTGAAGATTGTGCAACTTAGCTGGCTCATCCAGCACCAGCTGCATGTGTAAAGACATTTTGGATTAATGTTCATCTTGTTCAACAGTTGTTTGATGAGCTAGTATTAATATATCATTTGGAAATTTGTATTTCCAAATGATATATTTGTATTCTCAATTGTCATGTCTTTGGGACAGGTGATTTTTCTTTGACGCAGAGCCGGGGGGGGGGGGGGTGTGTGGGGGGGCAAAGTGTGTGTGTGTGTGTGTGTGTGTGTGTGTGTGTGTGTGTGTGTGTGTGTGTGTGTGTTTGTGTGTGTGTGTGTGTGTGTGTGTGCGCGCGCGCGTTCACCTGTCTCCCTCTAGCTTGGGCAGGTCAGAGCAGGAGGACGACTCCTCGAGCCAGGCCAGAGTTGGTCTGCGAGACTCGGTCAGTGTCTGCTGGCTCTGCTCACCACCGCACAGAATCAGCTGCCTCAGGATGGCCGGGTCGTACGGGTTGATATCAAACTTCAAGTGCACCTGTTCAAAACACAATCACACGCACTTCAGTGTGGAGGGAAAACTAACATTTACTGTCTGACACCAACATTTCTGAAAATGAAACACACAGATGATATCGTCTTGTGCATTCACAGTTAAAAGTCTCTGACCTTCATCATTTTGGAGACATCCCAGATGCAGATCTTGCCCCTCTTGGTGGCAGCAGCCAGGAACTGCGGACAGCTGCCGAAGCCGTAACAGGCGATCTTATCCGAACTGTCAGGGCTGTTGGGAAACTGGGCGGGGCTGGTGGCCAGTGTGACTGAGAGCGGCACATTCTGTGTGTGTTCGCCCTTCACAAAGGGGCAATTGGGAGAATGTCGCTCGTGTTCGGACCTGAGAGTAGTGGAGGAATATTGGTCATCATTGATGTATTATAGTAGCTTGATCAATGCATGATTAATAATCTCTACTCACCAGGGCTCATCTGTAGGTTCCCAGCAGACCAGACACACACTGCAGGTGAAACACATGGCTCTGTCATCCCCTGTTGAGGCAGGCTGTGGAAAGACAGGGACCATCAATAGAGCTTACAGACACTTACGCAGCTGTTATGTCCACTGTCCCTTTTTATTCTGGAGAATCCTGAGTTTGCACATTACTGCACTTAACTGAGTTTTGCTTATCTAGTTAAAAGCTGAACTGCATTCTGTTGTCATAGTACTCCGTGTAATGACAATAATGTTGAATCTAATCTAATGGTTGTTGCTGATGGCAACATTAACATTTATTGTCCCTTTGCACAAACGCTGATGACTCTGCAGATCTTACTATAGCTTTAGGTTGTTTTAGGCATGATACCAAAGCACATCAGTTTTAACAAGTTGTCTCCATGGTTACATTCAGTTATGTTCATTCCTCTAATTGAATGATCTAACAGTGACCTGAAACATGCTCTGCTGTGCAGGCAAATAACCTTCTGACTGCATGCAAACACTGTGAATGTGCATGAGAGTAAACAGATGTAAACTGAGTATATGCCAACAGACTAATGTTCTCTGAGAACCTACCTGGTGGTAAAACCCTGCTTGAGCCATTGGATCAGGCTGAGCCCACCTGTACCCAGCATGTGGCCACGATGTAAAAGTCTCCCTCCTGTTGGCCTCACTGTACATCAAAGATCTGCACACAACAACACATTTTAAAAACATGTTCAGTATTCTTTATGCTGGTGTGGAATGCGTCATAGTACCCATTTTTTACTTTATGTAAAGTCTTTGTCACATGCATGTTGGGTATTATAGATTGAATGAAGCTTGCAAAACAAATAAATAACATTGCTGGTGTGAAACTGAATATGTCCACTTTATTCGCACAGGTAAACCTACTTAGACTGTTTTCATAGTGACACAGGGATACTTAAAATGCTGCACTGGGAATAAACAACTCCTCAAAGAGGATCTTGGGATGTTTATCTGGTCAGTTGTTTGATCCTTCAAAAAATTAATCATCATTCGTTGCTCACCTATCTACAGAGCGCCCAGGGCCCACCCCGAGCTCTGGCCTGGCGCTTGACAAGAGGTAGGAGAGTCTGTCCATGATGGATGAGGCCACAGACAAGGCAGCTACGTTCTGGTTTATCTTCTTCAGCTCGTTGACGATGGCGCTGGCCACCAGCTTCAGCACATGGTGGGGGAGATGGAAGGTCACTGTCGCCCACTGAAAGAATGAAGGAGAAGCAAAACATCACAGACAGAAAAGAGATGGATTTTAGGATAGTTAAAGACAAAGTAGATCAGCAAGAGACAGGACCATAAATCAATTTGTCAATTTTCTAAAGCGTTTCTTAACTGTCCTTTCAGAGAAATCCAAGCAAACCATCATGGCAAGCACTACTACGTGCTTCACTTGAAGGATGTTATGAAAGGTATTATTTTGTTTTGCTCCAAAACAGTGTGAGATGTTTCTGCAATAAAATATCCTTCTTTCCTCCATGATGACCCTAAATAAGCACCATCATCCTAAATGTTTTCCTATTGCTGAGGCATTAATCACGACTGCAGTGACTTTTAGACAGATCCTTAACTGTGACCAAACTGCTCTCTTTCACCTTTTTCTAAACTTATTTGACATGGTGCTCCACCTGAAATCCTCTGAAAGCATGAGTGAATGAGGGACAATTCACATAAACTGTGAAGATCAAAGTGTCAGTAACCATTATGTTTAATTCGTACAGAACAAGGCTCAACTAACCACTAACTAAAATTATAGTTCATTCATGTTATTATGTGATTTGCAGCAGTTCTTTTAGTGGTCAGTTGTGAGAAAGGTTACTTACCTCCAGCTATTTGTATTTTTAATATTAAGATTATTTAATTAATGGTAAATGGACTTGCACTTGTACAGCACATTTCATGCTTGTCTGTTTTGCTTTTACTGATTTTGTTTTTATTTATTCTGCATGTTTTATTGACTTTAATGGACTTTGTTTTTGTTTCTGTCAAGCATCTGAGTATTGTGACAAGTGTTCAATCAATAAATAATATTATTATTACTACAGCTACTTCCAATCACTCAAAGAGCTTTCACACTACGGGGTGAAACAAGCAAAAAAAAAACAAAAAACAACCACCACCACCAAAAGGTAAAATATGTGAGTTTTATTAGTCTACACAGTCTATTATAGTGACTCTGATGAAGATCAGACCACATTTTTGGATAAACTGGATAAATTTGTTTTCCTTTTCGTGACAATGTTCTTGCATCACAAACTGATGTACACTGGAAGGTTTAATCATATTTTGCAGTACACTCTGTTATCACTGTAAGTACAACTGTTGTCAGATAATGTGAAGACAGCTGTCTTCATTCGCAGATCTGTTTTGTTTAACCACAAGAGAGCGCCGTTATACTGGTCACACAGAGGCAGAGCATCTATTACAAGAGCAACCAACCAGTCTCCTGCTCTGTCTAGCTCTATATCCAAATGTCCACCCTCTGGAATGGCGGACTGAGCCCTCATGGACTTCAGTCACACATACTGTGACACGTTCTCTGTTATCACGTGAAGTCTGCGAGCGCAGAGACTGCAGGCCACTGAAAGACAGGCCCGGAGTCTGTGTCAGCCGTTGCCGTGGAAACGTTTGACTAACAATTACATTCATGTAAGGCGATGGCTGCTGCATAGGCTTTTTTGTGACTTAACAAAATTACAGTCACATTTTCTATACAACATAAAGGCTACATGTATTTGTCATGATGTGGTTGCATTTTATTTCTGGCCTAAATTATTAAAGCACCATTTTAATACATCATTGTAGACTTTAATAATAACTGTCGGCCTTTGGAAAAAATGAGAGCGTTATGTCCCTGTTGCTGCACCTAGAGTGGACCCTCCAGAAAAGTGCAGAAAGCCTGCTTGAGGCACTTGTGGACTGGATGAATTGTGGATTTGGACAGCCCTCAGTATTCGCAGACTTCCTGTGAGCGTGACTGCAAAGTCTGCAAGCCTGCAAGTGCTGTGAAGGCCAGATACTTGTATTCAGCTTTAGTGTAGTGGTCACAGCTTGTTATGCTAACATCAGTTGGGACTGAAGAGGGAAACTGGCTGCGGTCATACGGCAGCACTTAAACTTCCTCGTGTGGAAAACCAAAAACATATTTATTTGACTAATCTTTTATCTTGAGTTAAACAAGTGGAAAAAATAACCAAAATATACTAAAGTAATACTGTTTACCTTATAGTTTTTGCTACAATAATCACAGCAATAACATTACATCACCAGTACTTATTTTGTGTTTGTACTTATTTTACTTTACAGCTACAGTAGGTAAAAATTATTTTCAAAATAACCCAGCAGCCATACTAGATACATTTCATGGGCATACCAAGCACCGCCCACTAGCCGGAACAACTTCCTCACGTCACAGCTAAACAGTACACTAAAGTATGTTCCTGGAAACAGGAGCAGAAAATGACAATGCAATAAAAGAATCTTGATTCATATTTGATGAGTTCTGCCTAGTCTGACAGTTTGACCATAGTTCAAAACATGACTGACAGCTGTGTTAGAGACTCCTTGGCTCTCAATGGACATTGCTGACGTTCGGCGGTAGATTCTGGTAAATGCCATCAGAGGCAGTGAGAGGGAAGCAGGATACAATGTTTTTCACAGCCTGTCTCGTATAAGTCTTTCAGAATATAGCGACAGTTTCAGCAAATATGTAACAAATAAATGAATTGAAGTTCTCTCTCTCTGAGTTATTGGTTTTACTTGACTTTACTTGATTTACTTTCGTAACATCCCATATGCTGGAAACATGATGACTTCAACGTCATGACTTTCAGATGTGACTAATAGCCATAATTAAATATCCCTAATATGTCACTACTGGATAGCTGTTACAAGCACAAACAGTAAAACTCTGAATTTATGTATAGGATGTAACATAAAAACAAACACACCTCGTGAGAGGTTGTCAGACTAACCTTGGCCACTTTGTGATTGGCTGCCGTCTCGTGTGAGGTATTCTTCAGGCCCTCTTTGAGCTGGGTGATAAAGAGTTCATAGCCCTCTGTGTTCGACACATCAATCTTCTCCTGACAAGCTGACAGCATTTGCTGGGCCTGAAAAGACACACAAACACAGCCATATATATTAGTTAATGTTATAACTCAATCGTTGATACTGCTTTCGTGGCAAATGAATGGTTTCATGGGTCGTTAAAGGCATTTGATACATGATAATGTGACTTCTGTTACACATCACTCTCTGTAGATGCAGATCTTATAGATATTTCTTACTAAATGCAATGTGTGTTTCATTGAGGTATAAGAAAGAGTTCATACATAGGTCCACTTTTTTTCTTAAGTCTGTCATTTAACAAGAGTCAGTTGCCCCTATTTATATACCTAGGTTTGCTTGGTGCATTTACTCCTCCTGTTCAAACTTGCCATTTATAATTAATTAATAATTACCACGGTGAAAGCCACAGATGCAGCGGTAGCTCCCATAAAGTTTGTAATATTGTTGTTTTAATTTGTTGTCTTTTTGTATTTCTTACTGGAGCACATATGGCCTATGACAGAGATGAATTCCTCATAATCGGAGAAGGAAGGGTAGGGACTGGATTAAGGGCAGAAGATCTTGAGACAGCAACTGCCTCCCCTCGACCGCCCAGCCATACCATAAGTGCTACTGAAGGCGATGTGAACCAGCAACAGGAGATGAGAGACTGCTGTTTGACCATTCACAGGTTTTAATGGTGTCTAGCGGTGAGGACTGCAGAATTGCAAGTAGCTGAAACTTCTCCTAGATATCCTTCTGTCTTCTGTGTTCAGGAGGTTTTTACCAGGAGCCGAATTATCTACAGAGGTCTATTCCTCTCCAAAATAATAAGACTCAGCGATTTAAACAGGGAAGGCCACTGAATACAGCAGTTTCATGTTAAAAATCAGTGTTTCTCCTTTTTTTGCATGTCTGATCACCTGCTTATGTGTGTTCGTCTTTTTGCTGTTAACTTAAGATCCAGATGCTCTGGAGGTTTTTAATGGGAGCCGAAGTATCCGCAGAGCTCTCATGTTCTTCAAAAAAATTAAAATTAAAATTAAAAATTAAACTGGTAAAAAACACTGAGGAAGGCAGCTTCACTTAACATATCAGTGGTTTTCCAATGCTACTTAGCGTAAATCGGCTTCCTACCACTGTGCCAATGCGAAAAGGCATATGGCCCTATCAGTGTTGGGTTTGTCTTTTTGGGCTACTATAGAAACATGGCGCTATAATATTGCAACCTCCGTAAACACTGACTCAGCCTCAGTATACATGGCTCATTTAGAGGTAATGAAAACATAGTGATTGTTATTTTCAGGTGATTATACACTAAAGAAAACACACCTATTATATTATATTCCATTTCACCCAAATATGTCCCTGTGAAACCGTACACACTGGGCATTTAAAGCAGTTACATTTTCTTCTGTTGTTGAAGCAATACAATATTTGATGTTTAACATAACATGTAAAACAAAAGTAAGTGAAACAGGGAACCAGCATATAGATGAATACTGTTTATGGTCAAACAATAACAATTATCCTATGCAGTCACTAATTTCTTTCCACCATGAGCAATTTTGACAAAAATGAAGCTGCATCATGTGCATTACACCAATATTGGTTTAATGCTGAGCTCTGTACTTTTCTAAACCTGTATATTACTCTAGCAGTTATCAAATTAGAGCAGGTGAGTGAGAGTGAAGCTAGTATGATTCTACAGTAATCTGAGGGCATCATGTTAACACAAGTCTATCCGGGCCAAACACAAGTATGGGGGGCTATTGCACAAAAGTAGAATCCAGAAATCCAGGATGATGGAAAAAGCAAGGCTTGACCTAGTCTCATCAGTGCCTCCTGGCTTAATCTGTTGTACGTTTGCCAAGCCAGGATGAGGAGGTGCGACTATGTCAAGCCAGGGGTAAGTATTCTGGATAAATGCACAGTCACAGCGTTCATGAATAGACCATGGTGTTGATCAGAGATTTTCCTGATGCAGACACAGAGAAGATGCGTGCGGCGTAGTTTTCAGCAAGTGAGCAGCAGCTTCTCATGGAAATGTATGAAGAGATTAAGCATAGAATGTGCAAAAAAAGGAAATAAGGCCGCTATAACAAAACACAGAGAAAAGGCCAAGCAGACAATAGCAGACCAACTAAATTAAGAAAAATACATTTAATTATTCCGAAATTGTGGGGACAATGGTGTGATGATTAATTGTGCCAACTTACAATCGAGGGGCTTGGGTTTGAGCCTCCTTTGATACGATCCATGTTTCTTTAGACCGAAACCTCTACTAATTGCTAATTACCTGTAACTTCAGCTACACTGACAAGTCGCAATTACCATGCAAGAAGTTACTTCTAATTTTTTCACATTAAATCAACATTCCATAAGTATACTATGAAGACTAGTTACTAAAACTTATTAAGGCAACAAGTATTTTGCAGACGCTATGGACCGCCTCCGCCGCATTCATCCATAATGCCACAAAGAGCATCTGTGGGATGGTGAGGGGGTCAGTGATGAGGGCAACAGCCTTATCACTGACTTCACTGAAATTACTTTTGCAACTTCAAAAGCCATTTTAATCATCTAAATGATTACAATGACAGCCTACTGATATGTGCTACATATTCATTGAACCTCTGAGGGCAATATGAAAAGGAGTCTGATGAAAATGACGTGGGGATAGGTTGGTGTCTTGGATAGGAGTGCTGACTTTTAATCGATTGGCTCAGGTTTAAATCTCACTCATGGCACACATCTGACCTTTAACTTTACAATGAAAATGGTAACAGTCTGCCTACTTAACTAAATGGCAATGTGGAGGCCTATTTTAATGCAGGCTAATAAAAATTTATAAAAATACACAAGCCAAGAAGACCATGGAATAATTATAAAACTTTTTTTTTCCGATCAGAGTGACAGCTGACTGAACAAATCAGGCACCAGGATTAAACAAGCCTGGCTGTTAGCCTGGTCAGAAGCAGGCTAGCTGCATAGAATAAATCTCCACGGTAACTTGTGTGCCTCTGCTTTCATGCAACCAAGTCATGGCTAAATTCAGCCCGGACACCTTGAAAATCCTGGCTTAATCTGCTATCCAGGTTTTGTGCAATAGTTCTCTGGTGTCAAATTTCAGGTAACCACAAATATTTCCGTGGGAAGCATCCTGGGGGGTATACTACGAAGCCAGTTCTACAGAGCCAGGCTCTCTTTGACTGAGCTGGCTTGACAAACCTGCAGCCTCAGTCAGAGCTAACAAGAGGGTGATTATCAACTGTCTTAGTTAACTCAGGCTTTCCCCTTCAAAATCTGTGCGCATTCCCAGAAAACGAGTCAAATGCGTTCAGTACGTCATTTGACACTTAAAAATAATCGACTGCGTGCCGCCTACTTCCTACTTCTTGCCTTAGAAGAATATTAAACAGTATTACAGCACAAAGTGACACTGTTGCTTCAATAAAGGCAAGAGCTGACAGAAAATGACATATGGTCAAAGCACAAGTTAATATGGGTGACCTATTTAGGCAATATATCACTTATTTCTAACGTGTCAGCTGCACATTCTACAGCTGTGAAACTTTAAACTTGATGCAGCGGATTTAAATATTATAATCAAGAACTATATTTAGGTCTGACACTGTCCTGTAATGACGGAGACGTATAAATCACTTTAAGTTTTTAGACAAATCAAAGTCACATTAATTTTATGCATTGAATAATATCTGTGATAAATATTACCAGATTGATCTATCAGCTGTAATATTACAATGGTAATAGACTTCAGCAAATCAGAACTAAGCATATGAACACAAGTGGTAACAGTGGAGGCTTCTGTGGGGAAAAATAAAGCTTTCTAATGCATATAGGTAACACTGTAAATGCGCAACTTTGTTAGGAGGTATTTATGTAACATTACAGTTCAACAACTCATATGAGGTGTATTATTAACCTTTTCGGTTCATGTGCTGACACTGATTATCGAGTGACGCTCGTCAAAAAAGCTGTGGAAGACGCTTTTCAGATAATTTTAAACTGAAACTCAGAACATAACCTGCTCCCGACCCGGTTATGTTTGACACGAAAGATACCATGGTGATCCAACCAGGTCAAAAGAGAGCCACCTTCGTAGTACAGGAAACCCTGGCTTTAAACTAAACAGACGTCGCTAAGGCACTAATCTCGCTCCATAGTATACCCCCCTGGTGTCTCTCTGAGCAATAAAATATGTAGTCTTCTCTTACCTCTGTGACCGGCAGCTCCAGCTGAACCATGTCCTCAGGCTTGGCCACTGGAGGCTGCAGAGCTGTGTCCAGGAGCAGGATGCCATTCAGGTCCTTCCTGCATCCCACTGCATAGTCGTCCACAAAAAGCACCTTGTCCACTGCAGGAAAGTACTGACACCTGACACGACCACCAGGTTTAGCTACGACAGGAACAGAGGACAGCAGATAATCAGGAGGTTTGAAGGAGAAAGGCTGAAGGAAGGCCCAAAGATATTACCAAAAAAAATAAACACTTCATGTCGGTGACATTTATTTTTGATGGAGTGTAATCTGAGATAATATTAAAGGGAAACCTCAGTTATTCAACTTGTTTGGTCTAACATCTTGTGCCAAACACATCACAGCCAAACATTTGTTCAAACAAACAAGTCTGGCCACCTTTCACTCAGATAGCAATAATTGCTCTGCTGTCGGGATTTATCTCCCTTAGGTTTGTCTATTGGCTTAAATCAGTGGTGATTAACAGAAGGAGGGTCCTAATCATGTAAACACACAAACTTAGAGCTACTCTTTGAAAACTCAACAAAGAAAATAAGAAACACACCCTCTACTCAGTACATTGACATGCACCATTTAGTTGAGCTTTGGTTATGGCTTCATTAGGTCATTTAATTGGACTACTGTCCTTGTCCCAGTATACAAGCAGCAGGGGAGAATCTATTAATTGAAAGAAGTAAGTCCAATTCTTAAGTGGCAATAGCCCCCTTTTCAGCTAGCTGCTATTGGACCATCTTCCAGTTGACCTATTACGTCACATACCAAACAAGTTAGCAGGCAGCAAACAGGCTGCTTGTCAAACAGTGAAAATAAAAAAAGCATGGTTCTTGCTCTAGCACTTGCCATGTTGTTACCTTTGTCTTGTTTTGTTTTCTTTCCTTCTTCAGTTTTGCCTCAGCTTTCTTCTACAACTTTTTGCTCATCAACTTCAGCACAGGGACTTTGGAGCATGCGCAGAACGCTTGAACCAGTTAAGGTCCAGTTTAGGCGTCTACACAAAATAAACCCCCAAACGCATTATCTATGTGTGTCAGTCCGACTTAGAGAAATTTAACTTGGTACAACTTCAGTTGGACTACCATGTTAACTTATTATATAACCTAATTATATGTTTGGAAAAGGTCAAGAGTAAACTAATAAATTAGTACAGGTGTACTAAACATCACAGTTACAGTAGAACTAGTGTTTCCCACAAAATTAGAATTTGTGTGTGGCAGACGCTGATAATTATACTGTTTGTGTCTGTGTCGTTTTTTATTATTCTATGTCCCTTCTCTGAGATCTTCAGAAGTTCTTTTTTTCCTCTTCAGCCCTTTATGAAATTTGAGTCACGGGGGGATCATTAATAAGCAATAATAAACGTTTAGACCTAGTGTAATAAACTATTAAGTTTCACTTTCTCTGCACCTGTTGATCTACTGCTCTGTCTGTGCCCAGAAAACGTTCTGCATTCCATCAGTTTGGTGCAATGTTGACTGAACGGTATATTCCAATAATGCTCCTAATGAACGGTCCAGCCTCAAAAATATAAAATCAATTTGTGGCAGCATTTGTTTTGATCTTGGCAGGGTGCCACAAATGAATGAATGTATAGGGAAACCCTGCCAATTACAAAAGTGCTCCTTTTAGTATTGCAAAAAAAAAATTGCTTGAAGCGGTAGGCCAAAATAACATTTGTAATGACTGGTTCACCAGGCTCAGCAAAAAACTGTAATGGTGTGCTTTTCCTCATGTTAAGGGCAAGTTGTCTTGGAAGGTAAACTGCACTTCAGGGACTCAAAGCCCCACATGTTCAGCCAAAAATACATACTGACAACCTGACCTCTGTATCCTCAGTGGTAGCTATGGCCCTGGGAACCACATGAAAAATCACACTGCCTTCATCACCATGAAGTCATTTTCAGCAAACAGTGAGCTCGTCAGAGAAAAACTAATCTGTAATCATGATTATTAAGCGTTACACTGTAGAGATCATCATTAAAAAGAGGAAATATATTAAATAAATCATTAAAATCTAAACTTTACATTCCAGAAGCTGGTTCAAAGACATTCAGCTGGATTGGGTCTGTCCTTGAGGAGATACTAGAGTTTTCCTTTCCGTATTAGCCATTTGTCAGAATCTTAAGATCCATATCCATTTCTTGGCCAAATACACAAGACCACCAAATACAAACCAATGAAAGCAAAACAAGATTGTTGTTTTAAAGTTTTATAACTCAAATTAGCATAACGAGCAAATTTGTAGTATATAAAAAGGTGTACAAATTGTTAGTGCTATAACAATGAAGTTCTTACTGTCTTTATACAGTAATATTCTACTACTTTTTCCCCACACTTGAGTATTGTTGGATTGAGATGATTTACTGTATTAATTTCTCTGTTTTGTGAGTATGGTTAGTAGAGGAGACACAGCAGTCACATTCATATGACAGCAAACTTTAACTGTTTGACAGATTTCCATCTGTTGGGTTATTTTGGAACATGAACTTGGTGGGCGTAGCAGAAATGCAGTAAAGAGTAAATATGCCAAGAGGGCCTTTGATGATAATGTTGATGTTTCACAGGAAAATGTATTCTTTGTCAATGAAAAAATGGAAACCATCCAAACATTGTGTCTGGCTTTTTCCATACTATCTTTGGCACCCTTTATGAATCTCACAACACTGGACAGTAAAGACAGCAAATTGTCTCTACTCACCACTATTTTTCCTAAAGCAGGTGTTGAAATATACCTGGATATGGCATAAGCATCCATCCAGAGAAGGTCAAACTGGGCTGGACCTTCTATCAATCATAAGTTACAGACGTCTGATGTGGACAGACATAACAGCCATAACTTGAAAACCAGGAGCCACCGCAGAAAACAAACTGAGATTAAAGTGAAATTAAACTGAAGATCCAACAGCTCAGTGATGCTGCAAGCCCATTTGTTTAATACCCCCCTTTCACGTTCAGAGGGTACATACAGTGTCACTTTAATGTACACTATGAACATACACAGCTTCCGTGGGAGCAATATCGAAATAATATTTGCTAATGGCAACAGAATTCATCCTTTGTCGATGACCACTTATCCTTTTTTCAGGGTCACTAGGGGTAGATCCCCACTGACACTGGGCGAGGAGCAGGGTACACCCAGGACTGCTCGCCAGGCAATCACAGGACAGACACACAAAGCAAGACAACCATTATTGCTTACATTCACACTTATTGGCAATTGCAAGAAACTGGGAGGAAGCCAGAGAACATGGAGAAAAACACATGCTAAGACGGGAGATACGTACACTCAAGAAATACCCCTTTTCCACCAGTTTCCACACCTAATTTTGAACTGTTTAGAGCACTTCAACCAAAATAAATAAACTGGTCCAGAACCTTAAAAGCTGGTTCCCAGCTCAAACCAAAAAAGAAAAAAAACAGTTTTTTCTTAACGTGAATTGCAAACTCTGATGACATCATTGGGCATTTGTTGTCATATTCTACAGGCTGGAAAGAAAGGACGGAGAGGGCAATAATTCTAATAATTGTGACAAAAAAGCTTGTGCAGTGGTCTCATTTTTAATTGGCTTGTGCTTAATTTGGGTTAAAAACAAATATCTTTAAAAAAAAGAGCAACAGTTTGCAGGTAATCAATGTAATCTGTGCTTTTTCTACTGTTATTTCCTTTGTGAATTGTGCAACACCTTCTGTTGATTGCACATCCTTGATTACAATAGCTCCACTCAAAACTGATGGAAACACAGGCTGGGTTACTAGATAGCACCAAGGTTCTAAGAATCCTGAACAGAACCAGTTTAAGAACCAGAGCTCAGCTGATGAAAAAGGGGGAAACATACATAAAGACCCAAGCTTGCCAGCGGGCTCGAAACAAGTTAACCACTATTTGTGAGTAGACAGTACAAGCCACTGCACCACCATGCTGCCCATATTTGTCACATAAACTTTCCTGTAGAAACATGACAGCCTAAGTGGATGGTGAACGTGGTTTTTATTATTATGGGTATTCTATCAAGAAGGGATGCACGATAATATTGGCAAGTTATCGGTATCGGCAGATAACAGCTTAAAAAGGAAGTACCAGAAACAGGTCAAAATGGACATTTCTGCCAATATAACAGGATGATAAGATGACACTTTAATTATGTAACTTTAATATGTTTAAAAAAGTGAAATCTGCCCTGGTTTTGGCTATTGTCAGCATTGTCTTGGGGAGAGCATCATGTTAAAAGTGAAAGGAATTTTACAATTTGTTTAAAATTTGTTACATAATAAATATGGATTGTTGCACACGCAGCCTAAGTTAACGTAGCTTTCTTGTGTTGCAGTGGATGTGTACACCTCGTATTTTATGTTTGCCATGAATGGGCCATCACAATATGATTAGGTGTAATATTTTGATTCCACTACAGGACAGACTTGATGTTCTCTGCAATTAGGTGGAAAACACATGTGAATATATCTATATCAACATCTGCAATATCTTATATTGTGCACCCCTACAATATAAAAAGGATATCCTTAAAGTCCTACTTCCCAAAAGAAGGATTTGTCTCACGGTCATCTGAAACAATAATCAAATGGACTGAAATCTACCAAACATAATGGCCAGTGCAAAATAGCACAGCTCTACAACTGTATTGTGTTTATGTTAGTGACTGTGTGTGAAGTAAGCCTGTTTACAGTAACTGACATCATTAACAAAAACGTAAGCACTGGCTGAGGGAGCCTTGGTCTACTTCTTCTTCCTCACTCTAAATCACACTATGAGCTTTACATGCAAAAGGGAACAAATAAACAATTGTTTGCCGTGTCTTTACGTTGAATTACAACTTTGGTCCAATGCTAAAAGTCGGGATGAAATCTCTGACAGTTATGCTGACGTACATCAGCAGATCAGTATAATTTAAAATGTAAACAAATGTTAACAAAACACCACTGTTTAAAGGACACCGAAAATTAAAAGTGTCAGGAGAGGACAGTGATCATCGTTGCAGTTACCAGGTCAGTGTGGAGCACATCTTGACAAACTCATTATCTAAGCCTTTGGAAACTTTGCATGCAATGTCCCGTCAGTACACTGTGGCTGGACATGTAACACCAAGAGGACAACTATTAGTCTGGTTATTGACCAAATTAGCCAAGTTAGTCCAGCAAGCAATTATGGCCCGTTTCATTCTGCAGCATCAAGTCCGTGTACTTTCAGCATCACACCAGTGCTTCCAATTGACCGTCAGTACACACGACCGGCTGTAAAGTTAAGCAGCTAAAGTGCCGCTAGCTAGCTTGTTAGCTAACGTAATCACAATAATTCACATTAACACGCCGTACTACCTTTAACTAGTTAGTAGTAACTTAGGTATAGAACATTGAGTGCCCAATATATGAACTGTAATTCACCCGACATATCGTGACTGACCACCAGAATGACAGACACTGACAGGAAAGGTTGCCCGGCTAACCAGCGGTGTGCTAAGTTAACCAGTTAGCTGTTAGCTCGCATGGTAGATACGGCATGTTGTGGTAAACAGTAGCAAACACTGACATTCAATCAGCACAAGTTTAAATCTGACTACAAAAACATTAACACCCTCATACGGTGCATAAGCACAGGCAAAACAGGCGGAACGAATCCTGTTTGCCGAACAATCTAACTAGCGTTAGGCCCCAACAACTGCTAGGAGTAGCTAACATTAGCTAGCTGGGGTTAACTATGAGAACTCAGCCCGTGTCGTGTTCAGTGTGTGTTGACAATCAGCGGCAGGGTTCCCCAAACTGAAAGTGTTGGTGTCATGGCTTGACAGAGGGCTCCGATGCCTACCGTGCAACGCTGAAGCCTGGAGAATAGCTCCTGAAGTGCCGTCAATTACTTTGATACTGCCGCGGCTGGTAACGGCCAGGATAGCGTTGAGGGCCGGGTGGTAGGAAAGGCTTCGCAGGCCCTCCTCGTCGCAACGCAGGCAACCGTCTCTCAGTACAATCCAGTCTGAAGAGGTGGACGAGCCGGAGCCCGGCGAGGCCGCGGCCGCCATCTTTCCTTATTTTTCCCTTCCCTTCCCTTCTGAGGTTTGTAAGGATCCGATGATACACGTAATACTGCTAATTCTATAAGACTAACTCCGAGCTATCACTCCTCTGCCACTGCTGACTCCTTCTGCGGCTTCTTCTCCTCCGCCCGTAACCGCAGCAGTGGCTATTCACCATCAGCGCTGAGGAACTCCAGGCTGGGCTCTCTGTCAGTTACACGATAGGTACACGGAGCTAGCGTATCTCTTGGCCAGTTCCCGCGATAACACCAAGTGCTAACGAGAACGACGGATGAATAAATAATAAATGCACAAAAATAATAATAATTAAGAAATAATAATACGTAGTCGAAAGATTTACAAAGATTACAATGTTTCTTTTTATTGTGCTTTTTAGTATACAATTGATGCTGTCCAATTAAACAATAGCTATATATATATATATATATATATATATATATACATACACACACTATATATAAATATACTTAGGGTCGAGGTAGCAGGGGTCCCCTACCCTTCTCTTGCAAAATGTCTGTCAAATTGACACGTACTAGCCAGGAGGAGACTCCTAAGGACCATAAAAGCATGAGATGCAGAGGAACTACAAACATACATAAAATACCTTCAAAAATGGGCAAAACAACCACAAAGAGACACAGAACGAATAAAACAAGACATTTAAATTACCTAAAAGACCCAAAGACTTATAAAAGACACAAACAATACAAACAGACACAAAATGACTACAAAGAGATACAAAAACATCTACAAAATTAGACAAAATTACATCAAAGAGACACAAAACCACCACAAGGAGACACAAAACCACAAAAAGATGTATAACGATTACCAACCAAAATATCTATTTATCTATCTAGTAATGTCTTGAAGAGGGCCTCTGGGCAAAAAATTAAAGACTTCCAACTCTCTGTTTATGTATTGCATATTTCTATAATTAAATATTTATCTACAGTATATCACCATGATAAATCTGGGGCCATGTAATATTTGTGTGACGAACAAGGGTTAATAGGGGTCAAGTAGTATATTTTAGTCCTGGGGCCCCCTGACAATAATGTGACTCTTTTATAAAAAAAATTTAGGGACAAAAACAGCATGTGTTGAAAAGACTAATGGGCCTAGATGCTTATAAACAGCAATGTCCTTTTGTGAAGGAAAGTTTTAGCATAGAATTTCAACTTGGTGGCGTCGTGGTGAGCACTGTGCCTCACAGCAAGAGGGTCCCCGGTTCGATCCTGGGTTGCAACGGGATTCGGTTGTCTGTCTATATGTTATATATGTCTCAGCCCTGCGATAGTCTGGCGACCTGTCCAGGATGTACCCCACCTTCTGCCCGATGACACCTGGGATTGGCTCCAGCCCCCCTGCGACCGTTGTGAGGGCAAGCAGTTACGGACAATGACTGAATGAATTTTGACATGACAATCACATTTTTCACTGCTGTGTTTTGCTTTCACTGTACTAACATGAGCGTGCACTGTGGAAGCACAGTGTACTCATCCACCTGCAAGACCATGACTACTGCCAGAGAGAGAAAGGGAATCTGCAGACTGTCTGTGCAGCAGGGATAACCAGGTCAGACATATGATTTTCATACTTTGGATAAAAAAAATATGTTTATGTCCCATATTGCTTGACATTTCTTTGTGGAATTTATGGTCGGTAGATCTAATTCACACAAAGTTCCATCACTCATTATTGGGTAAAATAAACAGAAATTATGAATTGCTTTGAATTATCACAGACTGGTACATGTTAAGTAACAGCCAGAACATCCCCAGGTCAGAATCGACTGATGCAAGAGTAAAACAATTCTATTCACAAAGAACAGTCATCATTTATTTGCAAACTTTCAACTTTTCTAAATAATTTCAGATCATTTGGATAATAAATTCAAAAACACAGAAAAATAGTGTGTGTGTTTGTGCCTGTGTGTGTGTGCATTAATGTGTGTGTCCACGTGTTTGTGTGGTTGTGTGTGTGGGTGGTGTGTGTGTTCTTGTATGTTTGTACAGGCGTTTGTTTGTGAATGTGTGCATCCTTGTGTATATGCTTATTTGTGCATGCATGTTTGTGTGTATGTGTGCATGTATGTATGTGCATGGCATACATCTGTGTGTGTGAGTTCATTTGCTGGAAAGCACCATAATGTGACCCACTGCCCGATCACACCACAGGGTCATAACTGTCAGAATTGCTATCCACCTTGCATGAATTATGGGTCACGACTTCCAATGCCAAACCAGGATTGGTGTTTTCCAAACAGTACAGTACCTAACTATATGCTAATCCTCTATCCTAGAGTGGCTGGGAAATAAAACATGTGGAAAAGGCAACCTTAGATGGGGTAACATGATCATACCTATACCATCTCTGACAACCATCCCAAAACATTGGCTGTTTACTCTTTTTTATATATATATATATATATATATTATTTTTGGGGGCTTTTTTGCCTTTAATTGGATAGGAAAGGTCAAGTGTGAAGGGGAGAGAGACAGAGGGGTGACATGCAGCAAAGGGCCAAGGTGGGAATTGAACCCACTGCTGCTGCGGCAAGAACACATGGGGCGCCCACTCTATCCACCAAGCCACCGGGCACTGGTATTAGTGATACTGATACTGATATCAAACGCGGTTTGAGTGGGTACGGATGGTAAGGAGGTGAAAGGAACAGTATTCGTCACAAAGCGTCCATGCGCCGTCTCCCTCTGAGATGCCAGCTCCAGCTCGCGGAGGCACACAGCCTTCTCTGCTTCAATTTCTAGCCGCTTTATGTCAAGCTTGTGCTGAGCTTCTCGGGCCTGAGCTTTCTCCTCCGCCTCAATCTTGAGACAGGCGAGGTGGACCTTTAGTCTAGCCTCGTGCAAGGAGTCAGCGCTCCCCGATGAGAGAGGATTGTACTTAGGCAGAGTTTGTGCTTTTGTGAGTATTTTAGTGTGTGTGTGTGTGTGTGTGTGTGTAGTGGTAAATAACAGTAGACATTTATGTATGATACTAAAGATGTGCAGTAAATCAGTAATATATTCTAAGACTAGATGACTCAACACATAATTCAAAGTATGCCGCTGAGTTTATTTTCTGATCAGTGGCGGCTTGTCAATAGGGGGCGCTAGGGCGCCGCCCCCATCAAAATTACAGGAAAAAGTATAGACACACAGTACACATAAATCATGCAATAAAAAGTAATTATCACATCTGTGCACTCAGAAAATGTGTCTGACATTTAATTTTTCAAGCCTTCCCATCCCATATTGGGTTTATTCAGAGTTGTTTTTTGTGCAGGCTGAAATACATATGTTTCAAAGGCGAGGGACGCCGGCCAAATGAGTGTGTATGTATGTCGTTAAACTTTTCTTCCATGTGACTTCACGGTGGTCTCTAATTTGTTACTCAAAGATTCTGCGCCCGTGGCGAATCAGCGCGTTGTCTGTCATTGTTCATCCAACCTGATTGATTGATGATACCTCTCAATCAAAGTCACACCCCTGGCAGCGTAGACGCGCGAGCGCATCTGTCACAAACACAGACGGACCCGCGCATACGGATGCAAACGGACAAGTCATGACAAGACAGGAGACAATGGCGGCAGCTAAACAAAATTCGGTTGTTTTTTTACAAAATAATAATTTCACGAGGCGTTCACTGGAGGAAAAGAAGCGGATTAAGGAGCTTGGACCGGACCAACCGGACTTAAAAATCCAGCAGCAGGCAAGTGACCGTGGGCGGAGTTACACCCGGGGCTTCTCCCGCCTGCGTTATGCTAAACACAGTTGGCTAACTGGATGTGAAGTTAGCAATGCTCTTTATTGCTTTCCCTGCTTGCTTTTTCAAAGTGTTGGCACTGAACCTCTGTGGACAACAACGGGGGTCAGAGACCTGAAACATCTCTCTGAAAAATGCAAACGGCATGAAAGTAGTCGTAGCCATCTTGACAACAGCATGAAGCTACAGTTTTCTGGCAGAATTAGCATGCTCTCCATGGAAAAGAGACTTGTTTGTGAAATGACAGATTTCAATCAGAAAGTCATTGAAAAATTTGCTGGCCTGAAGGAGAGGAGAGCAAAATTTATGTTCAAGTAGAGTTTATAGTTGTGTTGTAATCCCCACTCCCCAGTGCGCCCCCCCAAAATTTTTTATCACCAGTCGCCACTGTTTCTGATGTAAGTAAAAATGCAGTCAGACAAGGAAAGATGGGGATATCATATCACCTGTCACTCTAGGTGTCATTCTCTTCCACAAACTCTGATTTAATCCTTTTTTGCTCTCAAAACCTCTGGCATTCCAAGCATGTAAAAAAAACTATGAAAGGACTATAGAGTGTGCATGAAAATATGGGACAGATCATGTTCTGTGTTGATTTTGCAAGGGACAGTGCATTTTATGTTTTTCTAAACCTCACCATTTAGGTACCATCCTTGCATCATCTTACTCCGTAGAAAAATTTCTAAATAACTGCAACATAGAGAATCACAATACACATCAGTTTTGGAACAAATGGCATCACTCAATTTTTTTTCCAGTATGAAACTTTTTCTACTGGACTTAATTAGTGTAATCAAATCTTAAAATGAAACGTTCAAAGAGACATTCAAAGTCTGCAACAGACTTATTCTACAGTTGTGGGACACAGAGATGACTACAGAAAACAGACAATACTACCAGACCAATCAAAAGGCTGGAGTCACAAATCTCCCACCTCAAGAGAAGTCTCCAAATCCAGGCAGATAAGGTGAATACCATCAGGGACTCTAACATGGATGAGTTAGCATTCATGGTAAAAAAACTGGACAAAGAGAAAGAAAAAGTCCTGGAGCTGCAAAGCAAAGAAGAGGAATTCATTCAGCACGAGAAAGCTTCTCAGGAGAAATACAACGATCCTGAGAAGTGAGAAGTTCTTGGAGCTGACCGAGAAAGAGTAGAGCACGGTGAAGAAAGAAAGACAGATGCTGGACGAGACCAAAGAACTGGAGAAGTTCGAGGTGGAGATGGCCGAGAGAGATAAGAGCTTGGAGGCCAAATTAAAACAGACAGAGGATGAGATGAAGGAACTGCAAGATAAGTTCAAGACAGACCTCGCAGAGAAAGAGCAATTCTAGCAGGCAATGATTAAACAGGGGGAGGAGACAGAGAAGAAGACGGAGGAGAAAGTTAGTTAGATGGAGGAAGAGAAGACAGAGCTGGAGGAGCTACGTCTGACAATGAAGAAGAGGAGAGGGTGGTTTCATAGGATGAACAAGGACTCAGAGACAGTGTTAGAGAAAATAAAAAGCAAGATGTGTGACAACAAGGAGAAGACTGAGATGGAGAAGAGTTTTTTCAGCTGGTTCCGCATGAAGAGCAGGTGCGGCGTCAACAAAATGGTGGTGGAGGAGGTTGCTGGTCATTCAACCCATGTTGGACAAAAGTAGCTCCCTCTTTCTGCCCCCTTTACCTCGACACCCTCCCTTCCTCCCTCCATCCAACACGGTCTCACGCCGAACTCATCACATAAAAACGTTTGGTCATGATCCCTTGGCATCACCTTTCAAAGGTCTCGGCAGTCCCAGCGCGCAGGGAACTCCCGTAGACCTCTCTAGTACTCCCACAACGTCTTGAAGTCAACGCCATCAGAATGATGGCAGGCTGGGTAACCACATAATATTAAGGGGCGCGAGTGCGCTCATAGGATGGTCGGGTGGGGAGGCGGATGGGTCACACAAACAACTTACTGTTGGATGTGGTAATCTGGAGTTCGCGTCCTATGTGTGTGTGTGTGTGTGTGTGTGTGTGTGTGTGTGAGTGCCCAAGTGCGTTTTGTTTCTGGAGTTTGTGTCGTGTGTGATTGTTTTCTACACCCTACCATGTTTCTTTTTTGCCTAAACATAACCATCTGTGACTTGGTGCCTTATCCCCAACCATAGTGACAGTCGGCACTGTTGCGTGTACACGCGGACCGTGCCACTTGATCCCACCACGTGCATTTCTTTGGCAGCATTCCGGCATGTCATGCCTTGATGTGGGAAGGATGACTTGACATGGAAGGTTACCTGACCGAATATCAGTATGTGACGAGTTTGGAGTCTCCATCACCCCATCCTTTCATTCCCACCTCCACTTCTCCAAATCCACCCATTTAGAATGTTTATGGTAAAGTTTAAAACTACTGCTGGCACAGGAAGCTGGTGCTGAGACAGCCAGTGCCGCCATCTCTGGGAAATCTGTGAATGGCAGGTGATGCCCCCGCAACATCTGAATGTTGTGACCTCTGGCCTTACAGAACCTTCACCATAAGGAGGTTTCATTGCATACTGGAGTCAACAAATTATTGGCCTGGATGATTATTGGGGCTGATATTTGGCATTTGCCTGGCCAATGCCTCTCTCTTGTCAGGTCTAGTAAACTGGGTGCAGAGTTAGTCTGGTACAGGGGCTGTGTTAAGGAACTCCTGATGTGAAGCTATCCAGCAGAATTTCAGGAGCAGGATCACACATCAACCAAGCCCCAACTGCGCCTCTTCCAACTTAAATATCCTCCTAACCCGTTCCTCCTCTTTCGTTCTCGTATTCTGCATGAGCACGTACCGACACACCACCGAGCTTATCCTCTCTCTATCGACTGCAATTTGCTTGCCCACCTGTTCCGAGGTATGGATTCCATCTCATTGTACGGACAAAGCCAGGATGACCACCCTCACCGGATCCAATGCCGACAACTTCTCCGTTGCATCCATGCCATAGACGCCGACCTCGGCCGCGCAACGGCCGCCCAGCGGGAGAGTGACTCCGGCTGCTGGCTACTCGGTTTCCTCTATGGTCCATGTTCTGCCCGGCTCTTCTCTGCTCACCATCCAGACGTACAGTTCAGCCGATAACTCCTCTGCTTCTCCCAGTCCGCCACCCTCGGTGGGTAGAAGAGGATGTGGTTACCCGCGGGCAGCCCTGCGCGTGCCGCAGAGCCAGCGCTGCCGTTCGCGGTGTCACCACACTCCGGCAAGGTCTCCTGACTACCGGCTGCCTTTGAAAATATATCTGACTGGATGGTGGCCACCCTTCAAAGGGCATTGAGGGACCGGGGGATCCTGTTTCACAGAACTGACAAATCTAAACTTTTTGACTCTCTGACATCGGAGTGCCGTAGCCTCTCTGTCAAAGTTGGCGCTCTTTTGGGTGACGTCATTGCGGTGGCCCCCATCATGCGCTATGATGTCAGCACCTCCATTAAAGGGCCAGTTCGCCTTCCACCACTTCTGTGTGACCAGCTGACCGTGTTGACTGGGAAGTGGGGACGTACTGCTTCAGGCAAGTTGCGGGGCGCCGTGGCTGTGGCAGTCACTTCTCCTCTGTCCCGCCGGCCACAGTGTACAGGTTTGCCTGAAGTGTCGGCTGTGTTGGCAGCACCCTCCCACTTCCACCAGTTTGCCTCACCTGGGGCTCGCGGCACCGGGTTGTCTGTGCCCTCGACTGGTCTCTCTCCTCAATGTGAGCGGCTTGCTCATGTTGGGATGCCTGGCACCGGGATGCCAGCACCACTTACTGCCCAACCGTGCCATCTGCACCAGCTCCATCCCCTTGGGGCATCTTGCACCGGGCTGCCGTTGCCCTCTACTGCTCGTCCTCACCACCTGCAGCAGTTGCTTCATGATGGGGTTTCTGGCACTGGGATGCCGGTGCCCCCAGCCCTGCATGCTCGATGACTGCATCACTTCATTCTCGCTTCACTTTACTTAACTTCTCCACGTCTGCTCCTTCTGTGGAGGTGCCCACCCTGCCCAGCTTGTCCTCACAACCCTACTTCGCCAGCTCTTGGTGAGTACCTATCGATGCCCGTTAATATTCCAGCCTTGGTGGCCGCGCTCGAAAACCACCCTTATGCTGCTTTCATGCGGTTCCTTGTCAGGGGCTTCACAGACGGTATTCATTCTGAACTTTTGGTCTCTCCATCTTTGTTGTGCGAATGCGAAAATCTCCGGTCGGCGACCGATGACCCTGAGTTTGTAGATGGCCTGCTTGCTAAGGAGGTTGAGGAAGGCTTCATGATCGGCCCATTTGCTCATCCCCCTTTTCCGACTTTCCACATCAGCCCACTTGGTGTCACTACCCGAAAGTACTCCGGCAAGAAACGCATTGTAATGGATCTCTCGGCCCCCCATGGTCACAGTGTCCCTAGCATTAACAGCCTTATCCCGAGCGAGGATTTTTCTCTCCACTATGCTACTGTCCACCACGCCATGGCCCTCATCAAACATGCTAGGAAGGGGTCCTGGTCTCTAAAGCAGGCATCACCAGTGCTTTTAAGGTTCTCCCCCTCCACCCTGACTTCTGGCATTACTTTGATGTCCGCTGGCAAGATGCTTATTACTTTGCCGTCAGGCTTAATTGGGTGTAAAAGCAGTCCGAAAGTCTTCGACACCTTGTCAGAAGCGCTTTGCGGGATCCTGTCAAAAAACCACAACCTTCCGTTCCTAGTCCATCTTCTGGACAACTTCCTAGTCATCACCCCTCCCTCTTCGCTGCTGGCTTCTGATCTCACTGCTCTCACGTCGGTTTTCTCAGACCTCTGCGTCCCTTTGTCTGCTAAGAAGATCCAGGGCCCTGCCACCACCTTTGAATTCCTCGGTGTCACCCTTGATGCGGAACTGGTTCAAACCTTGCTTCTGGCTGAGAAGCTTAACCGCATATGCCTTTTGATCTTGAATTTTCTCCTTGCCCCTCGTTGCACCAAACATAAGCTCCTTTCCCTCCTGGGCCACCTCAACTTTGCTCTTTGCATCATTCCCCAGGGGCGGGCCTTCCTTTCTCACTTGTTGTCTGTCGCTTCTTCCGTCCCGTCGTTTTTGACATCTCTCTTGACGCACCGAGCCATGCTGAGCTCTGCTTCTGACTCCATCTCCTTGGAAATTGGAACGGGATCTTCTTCTTTTATGGCGACCACCTGACTCATCCTCAGGACATCAACCTGTTCACTGATGCGGCTCCGTCTGCTGGTTTTGGGGGTTTTTACAACGGAAGATGGTTCATAGGCGAATGGCCCCTGGAGCTGGAAAGGGAATGCCAGGTCACTTCATCTGCTCTCTTTGAGATCTAACCCATCATTGTTGCCACCATGTTGTGGATGGAGCCGTAAATCCATCCTCATCTACTCAGACAGTCTCGCAGTATCTATCATGCCGTTCTTGCATAGGCTAACCTGGCACTCTTTCACACACCAGTACATCCCCCGTGCAGCTCATGTCCCCCATCCTTACATTTTGGGTAAAAATGGAGTATCTGAGATCTTAAGCTGCAGTGGATGGGTGTCGTCGGTGTCCATTCTCTTTGGAGTGCATCACCATCAGATGGACTCTAATAAGAAACACATTACATTAACATGGTCAGATCACACTAACAAACTATAACTAATAAAGAGAAAATATGAAAATGTAATGTATATGTTATTGTATTCTTAACTGCATACCTGCACAACAATCCCATGATGGAGAGCACCACATTTTTGGGGGCAAACTGGAAAATGAAACTGAAAAAATTCAATTCTCGAAGCATGTCTTTAATTAATCTGGCAGATGGAAGAACTGCTGTCAACTGTTCACATGCTTCTGTACCTACACATATGATTAATATAACATAATTTACCCAATTTGCAGAAAATAAATTAGGCTGCTATATACATGATCAAAGATATATCCCCAAGACGGACTTGGCTTATCAAAATCAGCAGTCTCATAACACCTATGTCTATGTGCCCGCATCCAATGATATTTCTAACCTTAGGTGAAGGGAATGCACACGGACAGAGAAGGAGGGCCCTGACTGAAGTTTGTCTCTCAGGAGTCCTCATAAAAACCATTGTTATCAATGGACAAACAGAGGTACAGAAAGTTCTTGCAGAAATAAAGGCATGACATTTTTCACTACTTTGATGCTTGGCATATTGGAAGTATTAAGATTAGATTAGATTGAAGATTAGATTGGTAAGTATTTGAAGACTAATGTGATTTTCTGTTACAATTTGCATTTGTAAATACTCTGTCTTCTGCCTTGGCATTGTGAAGTGTGATAAATCACCTTTACTGATTGAAGAACTTGTGGCCAAGTCGAGTTCTGTTGCAAACCACAACCAGAATGTCCACCCCCTTGGCAATGCCCTTTACCCCAGTTGGCTACACCAGCCTCTGGTTGGTGAGCGGGCAAGGCAGCAATCCAAGTCAATTAATGCTGTGTTCAATTCAAAGTCGGAGGTAGAGATATTCTGACCTCCTACTAGAAAAACTATAATGGAACTCCACTCAAAGTTCCTACTTATGAACTCGGGGCAAATCGATGTACCCCGACTTCATTGGTCTGATGTCACACAATAATGGCAGCATCCATGGAGGCCACCCAGGCGCACTTTGTAAATAGTAAGACATCACCTTAAAGGCAACATAAAGTATATTTGGATAAAATAATACATCTATCATATCGTAAAGCCTCTTCTGCATGTAAATTAATGTCTAAATGTATTACCAATGTTATTAGGTAGCTGGTTACAGTAAACAATCTCTGAATCTGTTTCGCTTATACGTGCAACCAGGCGCCCCCCAACAGTACAATAGTCCATGGACTAGACACAGAAACACCAGTTTGTCACTTTCTGTCTGTTTTTTCTTTATGTTTGGTGCTGTGCACCTGGGACGCTTGGATGTCAGAAATTTCAACTGGGAATTCCGACCTCCTACTTTGAATGGAACACAGCATAAGAAGTGGCTAAATTAGACTAGAGAACTTCATCACAGCGAGCTGCACCGAACATGGTTTTACAGCCTCATAGTGTGGGAATGTGACCGAATGTGACCCCCTGGCAGTAACTCTGAAGACCTCCTGGGGGTCACAGCCCCCCTGTTGAAAAACCAGAGTTTGATGTAACTGGCTGACTAAAATGTCTATATAATGAAAAAAAAATCAGTCAGGGAAAACCAGCTCTTTAAGTGACAAATAGCTATATTAATTTACTGCATCTATTGATCAGATGATTAAATTCTTGTAATAAATGGCTGACAAACAGGACTCAGGTGTGGGAAAAAAGGCACCACATTTAGTAGACAATGATTTTTAACTCTCAAACTGCCTCTGTTGACTGCTTATGCTGTTGAAATCCATAAATTATTTTTTTAAAAAGTCTGTGAAAAATGAGAATGACACTTGGATGGACACTTCTCATAGTACATTACAGTGCAGTGCATAACAATGAAGAACATAATGCACAACAATCTCCTTCTTTCTTTGTGGTGCTGTCTGTTTCTCAAATTTTCTTCCTTCATCATGAACATAAACATCACAATATTTGGCACCACATTCTTCAGTGGGATAAAAAGTAAAAAACAAAAACACTAAATTAATATACAAACCTGTGACTATTTCCCGCAGTTTAACGAGAAGTCTGCATACTGAAGTTTAAGCTGTAAAAGCATATGCAATTTATTGACCAAAGACATAAGGGACAAAACTATATACATTGATATATATATATATTTTCCCAACGTCCCCACCGACTAGGATTCTATAGAGTTAAAAAAGAAATAAACACCTTTTAAAAAAAATCCTGGTTCCATAGTTTGACTTTTTTTCCCCCATGCTCCAGGGTCAATGTCCATGAAAAGGTCCACAGATTCAACTCATCCGGTCACACACCAGTATATAATGATAGGAAGTAGATATACAAAAGGAAAATGGGATATATGAGAAGGGGCTTCTTCGTTTTAAATTCATCTCCGACGAGCAGTGAGGCAGCACTGTATGCGGCCCAGAACACTCCGAACAGCTGAAACATCAGAACAGACAAGAACGCATTATTTCATTTGATCGGCTATATTTCTGATGCAATTACTTGGATTATTCAACATTATTTTACAGAATTCATTATCTTATACCAAATACAGGTTTTTCAGCTGGTATACAGTCCTGTCCTCACACACAGAGCATTCAGAAAGTAGTCACACCCCTTCATTTTTTCACATTTTGTTGTGTTGCCGCTTTTTGCTAAAATCATTTAAAATTGTTTGCCCTCATCAATCTACAAACTCTACTAATGTAATAAAAGGTAAGAGCACTGAAACCCTCCTCGACCTGTCCATCATCAATTTATCTTTTCAATTTATTCAGCAAAAATTTCAAACAGTTTTTGTCTGCCTCCTTAACCCTTTGAACCTTAAGCAGATTGACTTGATTTTTTTTTTTTAAACATGGGAAGAAGGCAATGAGCAAAAGAAATGGACCAAAAACTTTGTTTTTTTTTCTTTTTTAGTAATGTGATTATAAATATTTATACGAATTACAAATAAAGTTTTCCTTTTATTTTCCCTAGATTGATATATAATCATGCTCCTCCCAGCTATTTTAGGATCTAGGATTTAGGATGTTTTCTTGTCATTTAAGTTATATTTTGCACTTTGTGCTTTAAATGCTCGTATAAGGACTCTTACACAGAAACGTCAATTCAGGTGTTAAGTTAAATGTTATAGGTTATAGACTGACTGGGATTTAAAGATATTTTTCAATGATATCTGAAATTTTAGATACTTTGTCCATAAAATATCAAATGGACAAATGATAATCACACATTAATCCACAATGAAAAAGTACGATATTTGTTGCCTGAATCATTTTCTCTGCCTTAGACCTGTAAGATTTCATGGGCTTTTTATTATTGCTTAACCATGTGCCACTTTGTCTTCTTGGACCACTGGACTGTGCTCTACCTGAGGATGACTGACAGTGAACTGATTTCATAAACATTATGTATCCATGTATTATGTATCTGTGACTCACTTTGATTAGTGTTGAAACCACCTCAAAGCCTCCGATCACTAAGAGCAGAGGGGCTATAACGATGAGAGGCAGGAGGGAATATCCAATCACCCCAAGAACCTGGCCAAAGGAGACCTGCTCAAAACAACAGAAAAACACAACATAAGAACAAGTTTGACTCACGCCTGACAGTATTCTGATTGGCTGGACAAGATAACCAGGTGTCAGCTGCGCTTACCTCACCACCGAGAACACGAGCCAGCAGGAAGATTGTTAGTGATCCAAATATCCAGATGGTGATGATCCAAGACACGACCTGCAGAATAAAAGCAGAGTCTATAGTCAGCACTGAAAACTGTGAGTAAGTTACTGCGACAATTCAGTGACATACATATCAATTTTCCCACCAGTTCATACACTTGTGACAGTACCATTATTACCAGTTACTGTACACCAGCCTTTCTTAAGGATAAGAAATTCCTGATAATAACATCTGTAGAGTGCTGTATTAAGTTACTGCTGATGCAAACCTAACATTTCCTACTGCTGCAGCTTCACATTGAAAGCATTTCAATAATTTTAAATATTTATAAGTGGGCAAATCAACAACAGGAATCCTAACAGTCTTACCCAAGAGTTATAAAACTTTGGTAGATTTGGAATTAAATTTAAAATGTGGAAAATGAATGCCACCGACATGCCATCCAGTGAGGAAGCAGGGCCTGGAGACTCGGAAGTGGGCTGTCCCATCTCTGGGGCTGAGGTACCGAGGTAGTCAAAAAGCTCCTCGGTGGCGGGGCCCCGGGGTTGAATGAGATCAGCCCAGAGCTCCTTCAGGCCCTGGATGTTGTGGGGCTGTCATGGTTGACATGTCTCTGCAGCATTGCATGGACATCAAGGGCAGTGCCTCTGGACTGGGAGACAGGGGTGGTGGTCCCTCTTTTTAGGAAGGGGGACCAGAGGGTATGTTCCAACTATAGGTGAATCACACTCCTCAGCCTCCCTGGTAAGGTCTATTCAGGGGTAGTGGAGAGGAGGGTCCGCCGGATAGTCGAACCTCGGATCTAGGTCTCCAGTAATGCGGACTCTGCACCGATCTGTCGTGGTGAAGAGGGAGCTAAGCCGCAAGGCAAAGCTCTCGATTTACCGGTCGATCTTCGTTCCTACCCTCACCTATGGTGACGAGCTCTGGGTAGTGACCATGACAACAAGATCACGGGTACAAGCAGCCAAAATGAGTTTCCTCCGTAGGGTGGCTGGGCTCTCCCTTAGAGATAGGGTGAGAAGCTCGGTCATCCGGGAGGAGCTCAGAGTAGAGCCACTGCTCTTCCGCGTTGAGAAGAGCCAGATGAGGTGGCTCGGGCATCTAATTAGTTAGCAGGTATCTGCTATTTTTCATGTATATGGGAAATATGAATGGTATGATTTGTCTGTGCTCATGTAAACACCGTGTCCCAAAAACGATGAGAACCGGGTTATTCATGTCCTTGTCAACACACTTATTGTGTCCTACTCACCCTGAACTGTCCGTAGATGGAGATCATGGAGAAGAGCAGCACCATGGCGAGAGGGCCCCAGAAGTCCGGGTTGTCTCTGACCACCTGCCGGTTATAACCCAGTGACGGCATTGGCATCAGCACACATCGAATCTTGTAATAAATGTCCTTCAGGTCAATGTCCAGCTCCTCCCTTTTCAAACACACAGAAAAGACGGCATTATCATGACAGAAGCTTTGCATAATGAGTTAGAAATAAATACATTTGAATAAACTTTTACTGTGTCTCTGCTGTGTGTACTGGGTCACTGTTCCATCAGCAGAATGTTTTAGGGTCTGCAGTGACGTTAACTAAACAAATGTTTTTGTCACACACTGCTGCGTCTCAAAGAGGAGACTTCTTTACTGGCTCAACTCCAGTAATACCCTGTCATTTTATTCACTTTTATGGTTCACGGCTAACATGACTCTGCTACCATAGCTAACACACCTGCACATCTTGAACGCAGCACCACCTACTCTCAACAGTGCAGACTCAATTTATGAAATGAACCCACACAACACACTGACTGGTAGAGCTGGTTTGTTGATTTCTGGTCTTGCTGGTCCGGTCTGGGCCCTATTTCAGAAGGCGGGATTAGTGAAAACTCTGAGTATGTTGAGCCTGAGATGAGGGAAACACAAAGCCAGCTCAGCATCACCCGGACTCAGTTACAATGGCAACATACTCTGTGAAACAAACCTGCTCGATGGCAGGTACTCTTCCTCTGAGCCGGACAGTATGGAGCAGGACAGACAGACACGACGGCTCCTTTTCTCAGTGAAATTCTTGGCGTTGAGGCACAAATGAATTGAAGGTTGTTGCGTCAGGAGAGGGGGATTAGACCCCGTGTGGATGTCTGATCGTTCCTGCAGGAGTAGTCCTATCTATATTAAGGATAGTGTTTCTCTTCACAGTCTGTCATTTATCTGAGCGATCATGAAAATGCTTCTATATTTTCTGTATATTAGACACAACACAGTCTGCATTATCCATTGAAAATAGTTTCAAAAAACAACAATGGTCACTGGTGAAATGACGTTCAGAATAACAAAGTGATGTTCTTTATTTTTTTACTGACTCTTTGAAGACATTTATTGAACATTCACATTTAGGCCATAATTTCACTGGCTTTGCAATAGTGGCATTTTCATCCTCTGAAATGTGCAAATGGAAGCCTTTAATCATATTTGGAAACTACACTGACAATTTTCCATTTAGAGTTTTAAACTGGTACGTCTGAAATCAATTATGATCCCCACATGCGCAGTATCTGATCCTTTACACCACTGTATGTGCGAATGCAACTGAGGCTACAGTGAGAAGTGTTATTTATTTATTTGACAGGGACAACTTCTCCCTTTGTATTGTGGCCCATTCTTTCATGCAGATCTTCTCTAGAGCTGTGATGTTTTGGGGCTGTCGCTGGGCAACACGGACTTTCAAATCCCTCCACAGATTTTCTATGTTGGGTTGAGGTCTGGAGACTGGCTAGGCCACTCCAGGACCTTGAAATGCTGCTTACGTAACCACTCCTTCATTGCCTGGGCGGTGTGTTTGGGATCATTGTCATGCTGGAAGACCCAGCCATGTTTCATCTTCAATGCTCTGACTGATGGAAGGAGGTTTTTGCCCAAAATTTCACAAAACATGGCCCCATTCATCCTTTTTTTAATACGGATCAGTCCCTTTCGGGTGCTGCAGGATTTTATTCCATGACAACGTAGTGTGTTTCTAATAATAACCTTTGTTACTGTGGTCCTAGCTCTCTTCAGGTCATTGACCAGGTCCCCCCATGTAGTTCTGGGCTGATTCCTCACCGTTCTCAAGATCATTTGTACCCAGCGAGGTGAGATCTTGCATGGAGCCCCAGGTCGAGGGAGATTGTCAATGATCTTCTCCAATTTTCAAATGATTGCTCCAACAGTTGATGTCTTTGGCTCATCCCAGCCTTGTGCAGGTCTACAATTTTGTCCCTGGTGTTTTTAGACAGCTCTCTGGTCTTGGCCATGGTGGAGGTTGGAGTCTGACTGTCTGAAGGTGTGGACAGGTGTCTTTTATACAGATAACGAGTTCAAACAGGTGCCATTAATACAGGAAACGAGTTAGAAGAGCTTCTTAAAGAAGAAGTAAAAGGTCTGTGAGAGCCAGATTTCTTCTTGCTTGTAGGTGCCAAATACTTGTTTTGCGCAAGAATTTACAAATAAATTGTTTAAAAATCATACAGTGTGATTTCCTGGATTTTTTTTTTCACATTCTGTCTCACACAGTTGAAGGGTACCTATGATGAAAATTACAGACCTCTCTCATCTTTTTAAGTGGGACAACTTGCACAATCTATGGCTGCCAAATACTTTTTTGCCCCACTGTGGTTGCGGTGAAATAAGTAGCTCTGCTTTTATCTGCTTCCTGCCAGTGTGAATCATGTTATCTACGCTCTACTGATGATGGCGCCCCATGTGCTCACCACGAACATGCCTCTCTCAGGCTGAACATACTCTGAGTGGACTGAGCTAATTCTTTTTTTTTTTTTTTTAATATGTTTATTAAACAGACTCCAAAGCATATCACACATTATACAAATATTAATTGCAAAATTGTCTGACATTCTTTTAAATAGTATTTTTTCCACCCAAACCCATAAACATACAAGCAACACATTGCTCTCCCATTACTCCAGGGTCACCCACATGTTCTAGAGGGCATATATAATTCACAAAATAGCAAACTTCCAAACAGTTCATCATAGTAGTGGACAAAGAGACAAGGCCCTTCTCCTTCCATAACCTAAAAACTGGATCAAGAGTAGAGGGTAAAAATGAGTGATTATTGAAGATAGGAGTAAAAACAGAAGGAAGTCTAAATCCAAAGTGTTGTCTAAACTGTTTTTAGTGAGGAAAGGACAACTGGGTTGCTAGTGTATCGGGATGGATGGATTGCGAGAGGAGCAAACAGCAATGCAGGAAGAGAGGATGAAATGCATGAGTTAGCTTCTACAATACACCAATCAATGTCAAAGGAATAACACCACTTTTTAAGTTTCTGGAGGTTGGCAGCCCAGTAATACAGCAAGATGTTGGGTAAGGCAAAGCTCCCATGACTGAGCTAAGTCTGATCAGCTGTTCTGGAACCGAAAACTCAAGACTCTGCTCAGAGGTCGGGAACAGGCTCAAAGTTTGTTGAACCTGCCTTCTGAAATAGGACCCTGGTGTATGAGCTAAAACAAGTTTGAATTTACACAAACCAGCTGAATCAGCACTGGTCATTATTAAATGCTCTGGCACATTAAAAATGAGACTACATCAGCAACCTGTGGCGATGACATCACTGTGCCAAATCCAGCTTGTATTGCCTTAATACAAAGAAATATGATAACGTGATTAACAAATATTGTGTTTATAAACGGACTACACTGGTGTCTCACTAGCTGTGTGCACTCACTTACTGCCCAGTCAGCATGAAGGAGATCAGATTATAGTAGAGGAGTAGAAAGGCTATTTGCTTGCTGCAGCAGCCATAAGTTCGATTCCCACCCACGGCCCTTTGCTGCATGCCATCCCCTTTCTCCCTCTCTCTCCCTTTTATTCTGGAGCTATCCCATCAAATAAAGGCAAACATTCCCAAGAAATAATCTTTTTTAAAAAAGTGCCACAATGGACAACGAACAGATGATTCAAGAAGTGGAAATAAAAATGATCTATATCAAACCTCTTTATTTCACTACAAAAGAAAAAAAAAGTGGTAGTGGAAGTGGCAGCTGGCAGAAGGGAGATCTGGTAAATGACCATTGCAAATAACAAGCTGGCTTCCAGCTGTTGGCTATATTGTGTGTTATTTCCAGAAAATATCACAATATAAAACTTGCTTTTTCTTGTTTAAGAATGAACGTTACTCAAGCGCACAGCTGATGTTTATGTGGTTTGTTCACATGACTTAACAGAAGAGCATATTTAATCAATTCAGTGTTGACAGAGAGCTGCAGTGTTAACCGATGCAACTTGGTAGTCAGACACTTGTGTGCTGATCAGACAAAATGTCACTGTGTTCCATTCGGGAGTAGCTAGTGATTCAAGTGCGACACCTGGTAAAATTCAGTATACCGGTTCCGTCTGATGTTTGGCCTAACCCCTCATAAACTGGTCCAACCCAACCCACTATAGGGTTAGATATGAGAAAAGTTACAAAATGTACTCACAGAAGAGGTTTGGTCTCTTCACTGTCGTCCTCCTCCACCTCCAGCAGCCAGCCGTAGCCCCGCTGCCGCAGGAAGGTGGTGGCGTATGGATCTTTACCGCTCTCGCCGCCCATGTTTAGCTTTATATCCGGGGCACTGATGGTGCCGCTGAGCTCTGTGGAGAATATGTTTGTTTGCAGAGTTGAGTGTTTGATGACTGACTGTCGAGCACAGGAAACTCATGCAGTAGTACCAGGATGTTTGACAACATACCACGGACACACAGCATGAATACACAGTCAAAAAACATTGCCCTACTTTGGATTAAAAGGCATCAAACTTGAAGGGACGTTCCTGATATACACACAAAGGTCAGTTTTTTCAATCCATCTCTTGCATCCCCCATAATATAAATTCACTGGGGTACTCCATATATATTCCTTTATGAGGAAACATCCAACTCACTCAGCACCTTGTTATCGTCGCTGAACATGAGAATAGAAAAACATCAGCCTAAACTAGAGCTTAAACTATTAGTCAGTCAACAATCAACAGTGAATGAATCAGCTGTATAGGTAATATGTTGTCTTTGCTTGGTTTGGATCGTTGGCTGCACAAAAATTTGACAATTTGACATCATACTACAGTAAATTATCAGCCTGATTGTTAACAAAAATAAACATCAACTGAAGCTCTACTCTGCACAACGATTCTGTACAATCCTGGCAGACAGAGGCAAGACTTTATTACATCAGGAGGTCATCAGCCTGTTCAGTAAGTCCCCATTGTGTTGGGAGAGGTTGATTCCTCTGGCAGTGAAACCTTACTGTAACTCATACATTCATAATTCAAACATTATACAGATGTCCAACATACAGGTAATTCTGTATAAAATTCAAGGACAATTCTGCACTTGCTCTACAATTTTAATAACATTTACTTGACTTGCAACAATATGCCTTATCTTACAGAACATTAGTATCATTGCATAGCGTATATTTAGGAATCACCAGAGGACGTATGATACAATATTATCATGATAATACAATAATATTTTGATTTTAAACATATTGCGATATGCTGAGTATAACGTATCATGTAATTTGTTGCCTTTTATCAACTGTAAATTCCATCCCAAAAGGAAATATATTGTCAGCATGTGTTTGATGTCTGATGAGTTTTAAACCACAGACCGACAATGACATGAACTGATTTTATGTGTGACCTGTGACCTTTTACAGTGACCTGTTTATGTGTTTGTTGTACTAACAGCTTGTTATTATGTTTTCTTCTGTGTTTGGTGGGCCAAAGACAAATTTCCACTCTGGTAGACAATAACAATATATTCTATTCTATTCTATTCCATCTAAGTCTTAATGATGAAATGTCCACTTCAATCTCTTTATTGCAGAAAAATGAGTCCAATGGACTGACAATGCGATATATTGTATTCAAGTAGGCTACCAAAGGTTTTATTAGTATTTACAATATTAATTATTTTGATAATAAAAAAAGATACTTGATGTCTGTGCATTGATATAACACTGCAACACAATGCCGCATCGATTTCCCCCCGTATATATTTAGTACATACTAGGGTTGACAATAGTAAACATTTTCCGTAACCATTAAATTGTAAAATTAATGATCAATTAATCATTATTTTAAAAAACAACAACAAATGAACTTTGGTTGTATCAAACAATGGCAAAAGCGTTTGATCCTCAGTCAAAGTATTTATTTTGGTGGTATTTCATAGCCTGTTGCTCAATCGATTAAATTTCACATGTTAAACTGAATTCCAAACGACCGATTAATCGATCAACAATAAAGTGTTATCATCCCTAATACATTCAGTATTGGACTTAATGTTACAGTCCTATCTCTGGTCTCTATATTCAGTTTATAGTATTCTACGTGATGTTTCAGTTTCTGTGTATTATTTCCCTTTTAATGGTGCTCGCTCCTATATGAAGTGGTGGGGAGTTTGTGGGTGACCAGTGTAAACAAAAGTGTAACTTAAGGCCCACCTTACTATTGTGCTTCGTCATAGCGTTAAGTGATTTTAAGATTAGGTCTTGAAGGTCTTATTTATAATGCTCGTAACTGTACGATAACATATATCAAACAGAACGTCAGTTTTACACTGTTTTTTGTTAGCTAGCTTCGTGTACGACACGTAGCAGAAATCAGTTAGCAAAGCTAAACGATAGCTGGGACATTGGAATATGTAGCTATTTCGAATAGCAAAGTGTCATTCCACGTTATTTTTATATAAAACGCATTTTTTTAGTTTGGGTTTTTGCCTTATCATAAGAGAAATAAAGCAAAGCACACGAAGTGGTTACGTGGTTGTCTCCTCTCAGGCCTGCTAGCTGTGGAGCCGTGCTGGCATTAGCTTACCTTCAGCCTCTGTCGAGGAGACGAACGTGAAATCTCCGTTGGTGGGAGAGAACTGCATGTTTGAGTCTTTGTTACTGCCCCGCGCCTCTGCTACAGACATATGACATTTAAATGAGCGGTGAGTGAGGCGATAATAACGCTGTCATTGATCACAGCTCAGCAGCGAAGTTCAACTATCGCATTTTGTTTTCGTTCCGTCTGTCACTTCTGTGCTGGAGCAGGAAGTGCAGAGGAAGCTGGGAAATGAGACACGTCGTATGAGGCGTTCAGGTCATGACATAAGCTGGGATACGGAACAGCTCACATGAATATACACCTCAACTGAGAAATGTCACACATTTGTATTGCTCTCTATATATAAAAAAGAAATCCTTTTTTTTTTTTAAAGTCAAATGTCCAAGAATATAGCTGAAGTAGGTTTAAGTTTGGAACAATTTTATATGTGTAAATAGTCTTTCAACAGAGTTGATCATGATACATTTAAGGGTGTTTATGAAAAACAAAAAAGTTTTATTATGCTGTGTGTTAAAACCATAGACTGTATATAAATTATACATATATTATAGACAGTCTATGGTTAAAACATGTTAGGGTGATATGAGACAGTCTGTTTTAAGTGGTGATATAAATGGTGTAAATAAGATATATTTTTAAATTTGATTCCTGTGTTTTATTTTGATAGAATGATATCAAGTGATTTCCATCAGTTCCATCAAAAATATGTTGTATGTGTATTATTTTCTTGTTTTACTGCTTTTTTTAGTAGTTACATACCCTAAACAATGTATATATGACTGTGTATATATTCATAATTTTGTTGTTTTAATAGTGATATAAATTGTGCAGTACAGTGTCAGAATCCATATGATAATAGCTGAAGTGTGAAACATCTCAAGAAAGTGCCCTAGCACACAAATGGAGCAGTGATACTCAACTTATGGTCCCTGGACCATATCTGGCTCCCGATAGGGTGCGGGGTGGCCCCACAACCATTGTCTAATTGACAATAAAAATAATGTGAATCACACAGGGAATTATTTTTGTGCATAATGTGCCAGAGTTGTAAAACAGCATTGAAACAGAGCTTGCTTATGAAAAACATGCCAGTGGAGGATCCCCCACACTCGCTGGCAGAAGTCCACCCCCTGTCCGAAAATCCTAGAAACGTCCTGAAAGCATAGAAACATCATAACATCCTAGAAATGTCCTGGAATACTAAAAATGCTCTAAAACCCTAAATAGATCCCCAAATCCAAGAAATGTCCTAAAATCCCCCAAATGCCCTGAAATTCTAGAAACATCCCAAAATCCTAAAAATGCCCTAAAACCATACAACATCCTAAAATCCTAGAGATGTTCTTAAATCCTTGAAACATTCCAAAATCCTTGAAATGTTCCGAAATCTTGGAAACATCCTGAAATCCTAGAAATTACTTAAAACCCTAGAAACATTTTAAAATTCTGGAAATATGAATGGGGTTTCCGCAACTGGCTCTTGGCCTCCATTTTGCAAAATCCCCATATCCATGGTACACAGACAAAAAACACACTAATAACATCAATAAAGAAATCAAATAAACAAATGAATACCTAAATGATATAGTCTAAAGGCGAGGTGTACTACCTTTAATAAGGTTTAGTGTGTGATGCTGGGCTATATTTGAAAATGTTTAAAAAAAATTCAGAGCATGGAAACATGAAAATCAGGCTGAACTGAAAGTCCATGCTTGATTGTTGAAGACAGCAGGTTGTGGTCATTGTACTGCATCCTTTCCTCCTGCAGAGGGAGTCAGGTGTCCTCATTCCAGCCTATGCACTGCACCTTTTGTTTTTGCAGTTAAAAGCACTGACCTATCTTGGGTATCCAAGTCCCTTGTTTCAAAATGTGATTGCATTTTGTCTTGTTATTTTGGTGTACAATATTTGGGGCTTTTGCATAATTTGTGACAGTAGCAGCCTGTAAACTGTCCACTAGTTGTTACAGTTGGCATCCCCTCTCACTATTACAACTGAAAATGAAATCAAAGAATTGTGCACATTCAGCTTGAGGCCACATGACTCACTTCTGAATATTGCAGCCAGTTATTAAAAGAAAGGTATCCATTGTTATGTCAATGATTTCATGGTACACACAACATAAATTAATATCGCAGGGCGCACTGGGTCATTTGATCTAACCATAGCTTGGCCTCTTAAGTTCATTCTCGTAAGGTTGTATTAGTGTTACAAGTATGTTGATCCTCTTTTATACCAAAGTAACAGGACGCAGAGGCTCTGATGGTCAGATCACCCTTTAAGTCCCAGGGGCCTGGGGGCTTGAGGCCTGGGGTCCATGGAGCTGAGGGGCCCAGGGACCATACTGTACAGCCAAGGTGCCTGTGAGTCCTCATGTTTGAGCATTGTGAGGGGTCAGTGTTGAGGTAGTAGCCCAGCTATAGATGGATGAACCAGCGACCATCAGTTGCCCCAGTCATTGACTTTACATTGTGAGAATTTGTTTTAAAAGCTGAAATGTATGCTGAACTGTCAGTCACCATTTGTAAATTCGCTCTTCAGCGAAAGACAAAGTAAAAGCCAATCTCAGATTCACTCTTGAGTGATATTTCGCCTAGCCTTTTTTGTGTTTTCTTCAACGTTGCGTCACACCTAACCTGAGTGCTGTTGGTGTCAGCTTACTCAGCACAGAAAATAAAATACCAGCAGAAAAAATCGGAACTTTTTCTGCTTCAATATTTTATCATTCCAAATAGCTAAAAAGATATGAACTGTTCTGTTTGAAAAAAAAAAAACAAAACAAAACAAAAAAAAAAAAACGAACACAGCACATAATATTTATAAAATGTTACAGAATGGGAATATATGAATAACTAAATTTGGAGAAAATGTCACACAGAACCTAACAATTCTAAGGTGACAAACTACTGATAATTTTATCACCATAGTTCATAATTAATTTAGAAAGTTTCAGAAACATTTAGAGCTTGTTCATAAAAACAAACAAAAACTTACTGGGGAAATGGAGGTTAATGCTAAGCCTCCAATGATCTCAAATCCTAGGAACGCGGCTAGATGTTCTTCTTCTTCTTCTGTTTGGTTCAGAGTGTATCCTTATAAAGTACTATCTTGGTGGTACTTGTTAAATAAGATTTTGGTGGAATAAACCTTTAAAGTATCCTGTAGTTTTGCATCCATCTAATTCACTGGGTGGCGCTGTTGCGTAAAACGAGGGTCCTCGATCTGCGGTCCTGAAACTGCTACCTGCAAGCCTGCAGATAGACACTATTGGAAAGTCCTGCTTAGTATATCTTTAATACTTTAAAAATTATAAGTCATGGCCCATATGCCTTTATAAGGGCAGTTGAATGGTTTCTGCAGCTAAAAGCATGCAGTAGCAGCCGACTGAAAAACGTAGAAATGGAATAGTTAAGAATTCAATGACAATGGGTCAGCATTCACAGTAACAATGAGCCATGTGAGACAGGGAGCTGAGAGGACCCAAAACATCACATTGATAGCATTCAACAACTGCGTCATTCAACTCCTTCGCCTCCGTGTCCCGTGAAGCCGGGAGGAGGAGCCCAGGAGGAGCCGCAGACAGCGGGGAAGAGCTGACTGGTGCTCAGCAGGTCAGCCGGGCGGACCCATTCACTGAGGAGAGAGGAGAGGAGGAGGAACACAGAGGCGCCGACAAGAACCAGAGAAGTTCTTTATTGAAGCTACTTTGTTATATATAGTTCCTTATTTGTGTAAGAAAGTTATTTCAAACAGTAATCAAAGAGATGGGGAACCGGGTCGCTCGCGAAGACTACGAATGGGTGTACACGGACCAACCGCATGCCGACAGGAGAAAAGAGATACTGGGTGAGCTAGCTTAACCGTTAGCAAATTTGGCATAAGCCTATAGTTAGTTGACTTGAATATATATAACTACCGTGATCTTAACTCGTCTGAGTGGCTTTGTTGATAAAACGTTAGTTAAACGTGTAATGGGGCAGAAATAGTACCAGCATATCAGCTGACTTGGTTTGCTAACTAAGCTAACGGTTCCATATCCGCCCATGTATTTGCCAAGTGTTAGCTAACTGATATAACGTGAGGTTAAACGTTTGCTAATAGTTTACGCTCGTGTAATGACTGTAAGCCACCACCGCGGCAAAATATGCATAGTTACACATGTACAAGCTACTAAGAAGTTAGCTTTATGAAACATATTAACTTAAGTAATGTAACGTTACAGCCACAGTAGTCACTTCGCCACTCCCTGAAAAGACTCGACGGCGGCTCTCCGTGGAGCTCCTCACAGTAAAGTTGCAGTAACGGTTCAGACAAAACCATACATGGATACACCAGAACGGAAGGCTAAGCTAACAAGTCAGTTACACTTATGCTATCTTGATGATAATGTCTCTCAGGAGGTGATTTGTTGGCTTGAGAGATATCAGTAGCCAGTGTTAAATGAACAGAAGGAGAACATTTCCAACTCCTTAATGCGCAACCTGCAATTAATACTAGCAATCTCAGTATGTAAACAAGGAATTTACATGTGTATTTACACTGCAAGCACGGCTACTTAAATTATTGGAAAAAAAAAGAAATCAGAAAATGTTTCTGTCTTGTTTACCAGAGAATGGTTAGGGATGTAGCCTATTCTAAATTCAACTAAACTTTCTTAAATACAGTGTGTTCTGTGTCTGCCTGTTTGAATCCTCTTGTAACATCATGTTGTTTTAAATATTCAACATCAAGATCCATTGTTTTTATCCATCACATCTAGGTTGTAAGTATTTCATGCCTGAAATGATTAGATTGCTGTAGCAGTTAGTCAGTCTGGGGTTGTTGCTAACTAAAATTGCTAATCATCTGCATAATAATTTAAAAAAAAAACAAACGATTTTTTTTATAGCCGATAAAGATTAAATGAGAAATCTGTTACAAATATACATTTGCGTTAAAAATTAAAATCTTAATGTCAAAATTTAGAATAAAACAAACACAGACACTGAACTTTATCCAAATGCCTTTAAGCATTTGTTCAGCTGAATGCTGTAAAGGATTACCTTTTATCATGATCTTTAAAAAAATGCCATTGCACTTCCCTTTCTTACATCTTTGCATTCATAGAGAAGCCCAGTTATGAGTCCTAAAACCAGGACGTCCCTCACCATATCATCACCTCCAGTTCCCTTGTGTAGAAATCAGTGGGGTTTTTTAATGCATTTTTAGGGTAGAAGCCTTGAATAAAATCTGTGGTTAACACTAGCTTAACAAATTAACAATGATCCAAAATTCAATGGCAAATCCCATAGGCTTTTTGACAAGGGAACCGGGGCAATGTAGCTTCCAGGTTTGCCTACAGAAAAACGCCATCACTGGGGCACTTTATATTGCACCCAGAGTTGCATGGTTTGCAGATACTACAAAGGTATTGCCATACCGTGTTATTAAAATGCTACCATACCCCTATGCAGGATTCTAATAAGCACCTTTCACTCATCAACTCTGTTGTCAAAGGTCAATCCATGCACAATACAGCTTCTCAGCTGAGGGAGTATGTTACATATGCAAACTTGTTGAGCTGCCAGCCGACGTATAGGTTATCTGTAAAGCTTTGAATCTCTTATCATGTTTCACCCTCCGACACTCAAGTTAGTATGTCAACACAAAGTACTGCAATTGTGTTGAGAGTGAGACCAGTGCCACTAATAAAGACACTCATTGACAGCAGAGCTGTCTCCTGCGTTGAATTATTCATGATGGTTCATACTAAATGCAACAGGATCAGGAGACTCTCAGGCACTGCTGGACTATAGATTAGTAAGGTAAGGTTGCTGTGAGTGTGTTTCCAAAGAAGTAGCAGACACAAAAGAGGCAGAAATTGTGTTCACTTAGAGCTGAGAGTATGACACTTTTTTTTAAGCTGGCAATAAATGCTCAGTCATCTTCTTAAATTGACTAATGTGTTTTCTTGTTTGAAAACACAGACAACTTAGGAACTTGAATAAAATGCTTTGTTTCTCCTCCCAGGATCTGCAAATAGAATTCACCACAAAACTACAATAACATTAAATTACACACACACGTTTTAAACAGCTTCTAACCTTACTCAGTCTATGATTTCTTGATTGTGTGGAGTTATGAGATTCTGTGGAGCAAAGGCGTGCTGTTACTTGTGAGGAGCTTAGCTGTATACAGTCACATGCCTCAGGACTCCAACTGTGGGCTAGCTTGGCCTTGTGGGGGTGGGGGCAAAAAGTGAGGTGATGTCACAGGAAGCAATGTTTGCTGAAACTTTCTGCTGTAACCTCCCAATTCCTCCCAGGCTTAGCACAAACATATAGCCTGGAGGCCAGCTTTGTTTGCTCTTTTGTCTTTTAAAAGCAAATCACTGTTAAATAGCTCTGCAGCTGAAGGTTTTGTGACTTGTGCTTTTGACATGGACAGAGTACTCACTCCTCAGTGTTATGCTTCATTCAGGGATTCCCACACATTCATTTATTTGTGGTGGCCTGCCACAATTAAACCAAATCCCGCTACATTGTGATTTTCTATTTTTTTGTTGAACCATTGATTAGGAGTGTTGTTGAAATATATATATCACTCAGTTATTTATTGCTCAACATTCACTTGGTGCAGAGCATACTCTAGGCATAAACAAAGCAGCAGAATAGCAGGTGCAGTGAAAGTGAAACTTAACTGTTCATTGTGCTGGGTCTTTAAGTTTGCATTCACTGAGAAAACAGCTGCTTCTCTCATCCATCAATCTCACCATATAATACAAAATGCACCATTTTATGGCTTTTCAATATGAATATGTGTGTGTGAATAGAACCCCAAAGTATTTATCAAGACCATCCTGTCTCTTTCTCCTCCTTCCACCCATCAGAAAACATGTGTAATGTGTCCTTGATATGTTCTTCGTGGTAACAGTAGAAGCAGAGCAGGTTACTTGTTCTGTTTTTGGCTGCAAGAATCATCAGAAAAGTGAATACTGGGCGAGTAATAATTTGCACTGGCTTGTAGAAACTTCACCCAACTTGTCTTATGGAGTACCACTCCATATCTTAAAAAGTGACACTTTAACATTTGGAAAAGGCCTGGGGCCGAATAACTCCTTTAACAAGTCACCTGAAATGCCCTTACATGTTTACTGTTCTTCAGTCTCTCATCAGTGATTAAGATAGCAGAGATGTGATAAAATAGTTTACTGCCACCTGGGTCTCCTTTCCTGCCCCAGCAAGAGGTGAGACTTAAAAGTCACAATGTATAACCCTGCCTGCAGTTTTATGTGACTGATAAGGAAATGCATTAGCGTTTTCAACGTGGCTACACCAACATGATCCAACATATTTGACTTTTTTAAGGGTTATTATATGTTTATGGATTAATTTTGAGTTTTCTAGGAAACATTTTAAAAGTTTGACAGCCTAAGCTGAGTTGTTATTTTGTGTAGCAAGAAAAATATCTACATGTGGGAATTATCTGTTAAATTGGTAGTTAACAGGTTATTAAGCAGGGTATAGGGACTTTGGGTTTCTTTATCGTTCGCTTTTATCAGAAGTGTTCACTCGTAATTAGGTTTTATGCCTAATTGTGAGTTTTTTGAGCTGACAGTGGTCATTTTGCATAATTGTTGCATTCCAAAATCAAAGGAATTTGAAACCAATGTTACGAATGTTGCAGCAAATAGAAAGTTAAATATGTGTATATTCATCCACTTGGTAAATAAAGTATCTACCTGAGCACTAGGTTCCAGTGTCAGTAAAAAAACATGGAAAGATAACTTAGCTGTCTAGATCTTACTGCTGTTGGGCAGTTTCTTCTGTTTCAGCTCATATGAGACCATATTTGCTGCTTACACAGCAAGATGATGAGATAGAGGAGCTGATGATAATGAGTCTCTTGTTTTGTAGCAGAGTCTTCCTTAGGTGTGCAGCAGTATGTTTGACAGCTCTAAGTAAAGTTATGCTGTAGTAGTTGATTCCACCCAGCTTTTCTTATTTTGATAGTTCACATAAAAATGTTTGGACAGAAACATGGTACCACCACGGTAAAAATTTTTGCTGCATGCATGTCAGGTGCCCGTGTGTGAGTGAGGGGGTGGGAATTGGGTGTCCCATGGATGATGTTTTCTGTAGGCCAACCTGGAAGCTAATGTCGCCCTGGTTCTGTAGTCTAATAGATTTTTCCATTGGATTTGGGATCATTGCAGAACTCAAACTCTGTGACAAACAAACATTCATGAAACTTACACACTTGTTCAGCTGAAGATAATCTTTACAAAGAAACACCACTCTCAGGATTATTCAAGCCTAAATATAATTGCCAGAAGTAAAAAGTTATTAAGTTATGAATGAACCACACTGTGGTAGCATTATCGTACACCACTTGATACTGACAAACTGACTGCTTTGCACAGTTGTCAGGACTGCCAATCACGGCAAAATGGCTACTAACGTTTTACAGCTAAACACAGATAAGACAGAATTGCCTATCACTGATTCAGATAGCATAGCTTCTAATGTTGTTCAATGTATTGAGTCCTTTTCTTCAGCTGTACAGACTAATCTTCTTAATCTTGGTTTATATTTGATCAGGCTTTGTACCTTGATCAGCATATCAAATCGTTGACCCTGTACACATTTCCTCCTTTAAAGAAACATTGCGATGAATAATCGTTGTGACTTTTACGTCATTGGGGCTAGTCTGTTGCAATTCCCTTTTCATCTGCCTCAGCAAGTCATCCTTGGACTGTCTGCAGTTGGTCCGGAAACCCTGTGACAGGGTTGAAAAGAAATTAGCAATAAAGTTTTATAGTGGTAGTAAACATACAATGTGAGCATCAACTTCAGACTGGGAAGCAAAAAATACATAAATAGATAAAGGTGAACTGGCAATCAGTTGCCAAGGATCTTATTATTTCAATGAGCAGCTATTCAAATTGAAAACATAGTAAATGGCTAGTAGCACAGACAAACACCACAGCACTGCTGTGTGGAATGAAATGAACTGAAATTGGCAATGTAATTATTAATAAAATTATTTGTGTTACAATCATCAACTATAAATCATGGCAGCCTTACTTGTAATATGTTGGTGTTGATTTTTATAAGGAAAAATGTATCAGATAAACCTTAATATTAATTGTTGATAAAAATTAATTGCAATGAACCTAAGAGGTCTATAAGGATGATAATCATTGACAGCAAATGTATGATTTGCCAATTATTAGTTCACTATAAAAGATCATTGAAGAACATAAATGTAACAAAAATATCAACAAGTAGGAAGTGCATTTGGCACAAGTTCAAATAGTAATTTCAGCATTCAGTTGCTGTTAATTATTTTACTTTATGATTTATATTTGACTCCTGAAAATTGTTCCAACAGCTCTACTGAGTTTAGAACAGTCTAATAAAACAACGTCACTATCTACAGTGTAAAAGTGACCACACCAGTGCCTCTGTGACGCTTTGTGAACAAAAATTAAATACTTTCATGCTTCACAAAGGACATCCAGGTGTTTCATCACTCTTTCCCTTGTGTTTGTTGTTATATTTTTCAGAAATTAAAAGAACTTTGCAGGTTTGTGTAAAGAGTACTGTATTCCAAAAATGGTGAAATTCTGTGTCAAATTTCACCTGCTTTTTTAATGGTTTTCATGTCGAAACTTTTTATTTGCACACACTTGATTCCTTATGAAATGTATTGAAATAGAAATATAATCTTTGACAATATTCAATTGAATGCTTCTGTATCGAAATGCGGGCATGTTGGCATGCCTTCTGACTTATCAGAGAATGGTAGGATGGAATACATTTCACAAGGTGCCATTCAGTAGTTAACTCAGCTCCACTGAAATGTGTGTTTGTGCCCAGTCTGGTGGTTCGTGATTGAATATTACTTAAGCAATATCACATGAGAGGAAATGCTGTTGTACTGAATATCAGCGTGGCTCTGATTTGCTCATAGATAATGACAGCCGTGCTTATATTCAGTACAACAGCACAGTCTTGAGGTTTTTGGTTTTATGCAACACTTCTACCAGTGCTAGTTATTAGTTAAAAGTTATAAGTGACAACAGATTATGATTTGTCTATTTATTTAATCATTTATTTGGCTCCACTAACACAAAGAGTTCCACAGCTGAACTGGGACAAGACTATTGCTAAGCCACGCTTAAACATTTCCAATCATTAGGTGAATTCCTTCTTATAAATTTGTGTTACCTTATGAAATTAGATGATCAGATACAAAGTTCTACACTGAGTTTAACTGGAATCTCTTGTTTTTCTCCTACAGCCAAATACCCAGAAATCAAGTCGTTGATGGGGCCTGACCAGAGGCTGAAATGGATTGTGTGCATGATGGTGGCTATACAGTTTTTAGCTTTCTACTTGGTCAAAGACTTGGACTGGAAATGGGTTTTGTTTTGGACTTATGCCTTTGGCAGCTGTATCAACCACTCAATGACCCTTGCGATTCACGAGATCTCTCACAACACGGCCTTTGGAAACAACAAGGCCATGTGGAACCGCTACTTTGCCATGTTTGCCAACCTGCCCATCGGCCTGCCCTACTCTGCCTCCTTCAAACGCTATCACCTGGACCATCACCGCTACCTGGGTGGAGACGGGATCGATGTAGACATCCCCACAGAGTTTGAAGGCTGGTTCTTTTGCACACGCTTCCGTAAATTCATCTGGATTATTCTGCAGCCGCTGTTCTACGCCATCCGGCCACTCTGCATCAACCCCAAACCCATCACTCAGCTCGAGGTTACCAACTTGGCCATCCAGCTCACCTTTGACATTCTGCTCGGCTGGCTGTGGGGGGCCAAGCCCGTGGTCTACATGCTGGCTGGCTCCATGCTGGGGATGGGCTTGCACCCCATCTCTGGTCACTTCATAGCTGAGCACTATATGTTCCTCAAGGGCCATGAAACCTACTCCTACTATGGCTCCCTCAACTTGCTCACCTTCAACGTTGGTTACCACAACGAACACCATGACTTCCCCAGCATCCCAGGACGCAGGCTGCCGATGGTGAGTACAACTAGAGGACTGGAAATCGATGGAACTCAGTACATTTTCATGCACAGTTAAATGGAGCTACGGTCATGGTAGCTCGATTAGACTATTTAATTGGACTACTGTCCTTGTCCCAGTATACAAGCACTGAGGGGGAATCGATTAATCGACGGGAGTATGTGCGACTCCACCACAGCAGGTGGCGATATAGCCTCCGTTCAGCTAGTTGTTATTGGACTTGACCTATTGTGCCACAAACCAAACAAGTTTGCAAGTGTAAAAAAAGGGTTGCATATCGAATGGTGACAACACGAATAACTTTTTGGTGCTGTACATTTCATACTCTACCCTTTACTTATTACCTTTGTCTTGTTTTGTTTTCTTCCTTTCTTCTTCTTCTTCTTCTTCCTGTATTTTCCTGCCCTCTACAAAATTTTGCAGTTGGATGTAATGGTCAAAGCCTAGCGCGGTGGATAGGACTATGTGCAAAATGCCTACGCCAGTTAAGGTCTGGTTGAGGGGTATACATGACAGAGACGCTCAGTTCTCAGCTGCATTATCTAGTGTGTCAGTCCGACTTCAATAAATTTAAGGACATTATCAGTCGGACTAAAATGCTTACGTGTATTTTAAAATTACAGTCTAGTTGGGCTAACACAATAATCAGACTTTTTCTGACACCATGTTAACAAAGACTGTGAGCTACATTACTATGAGGGTTAGAAAGGAAGAAAACATTTGGGTGGTGACAAATCTGTCTGGGCAGGCAGCTTGATAAAGACCTCTGACAAACACAGGATGTGCAATCAGCAACCATGTTACCGTGTGAGCATGGTGTTTCACAGAAGCTCATTCATTTTTTTTAATTCACATTCCATTACAACTGTGACATAATCTCACTTCCTCAAGATCAGATGTCATGGTTTTGCTTATATTCTCTTTCTCGGTAACTTCATTATGAACCCCACTTAGCTATTTAGTCGGGAATGTCATTGTTCAGATTATGTAGAAGCGTGTCTTTGTCCTCACCACACAGCATTAGAAACACCACAACAGCACCATCAAACATGAAATTTTCGAGATTTAAGTATAATGAGCCAATCAACTTAAGACAAAGGCGGATTTGGGTTGGTATAACAGAGAGTTTTTAAGGTTGAGATAACGCTAATTAAATCAGTAAATTGTGAGAATAGTTCTGAAGAAATCTTCTAAAGTTTTAGCCTTTGTTGTCTCCACATAATTAGGTCCTGATTTCACATTGTTAAAAAATCATTTATTTACCATGTCCGCCTCTTTCTTTCTTTACATTTTGCCACCTTAAAATTCGGTTCTGTGTGTATTCTGAGCAGTTTTGAGATATTGAGCCTCAAAGTTTTGCATTCCAGATATCAAAAATGATATGGACCTTTTTGGTCTTTTAAATAAAAAGTACAAAAACATTTACGTCAGAAAAACACCCCACATAATGTTAGTATGTTGTCACAGAATAAGAATATATGAATAACTAAATTTTGACAAAAATATTACATAGAACCATATCATTCTAAGATGACATTTTGTGGTTATATAAGAGAAAATGCTTGGGTCTTACAATCTGGTTATTACAACAAGTGTGTGTAAGCAGTGTAGATATGTAATGATATTAAATTTTCATATCATGATAATCGTGACCAAAATTATCGCGATAATGGATATATTGTAATAATGTTGAATGTGCTGGAAAATGTTCAAAAAGTACTGATACACACACTGAAATCATAGGATGTTTTCAGAAGGGGGAGGGACGGCCTGCACGTTCAGCGTTGCTGCGTCTGTAGGTGACGTCTGTAGGTGACGTCTGTAGGTGACGTCTGTCGGTGACGTCTGTAGGTGATGTCTGTAGGTGATGTAGGTGACTGTTGCTGCTAACTTTGGTTGAGGCATTACAGTCTGACAGTTAGTGTCCAGAATTAACTTTTTATTCACCAGCCAATTTGGTAGAAAAAATCCACCAGCCAAGCATATTTTTTATCAGCCAAAATAACAAATCGCCTTTTCATTTCACATACATACATTTATATCAGTAAATGTATATTGAGATAATAATGAATGCAAACTTAGAGAAGAGGCCAAAGCAAAATCTGAAGTAAACATTAAATATATTGAACAGCTCATCACCACAGCCTCTGTGTGTAAATGAGTTCCCTCTGGCAAGCTGTGATGCTGTGTGTCCGTCTAGGGCTTTTATTGTGAAAGGCAAGAATGAAAGAAGTGCAGCTACTGCACTGACGCTGTCAATGTGAGAGCCAAAAAGAGTTTGCCGTGTTGGTTCAAGCTACAGGGCTTTAGTATATCCATATCAGTATATCAGTATCTTATAACCTTCATCAGTATGCATGCAGCGTTAGCTCCCAGCAGACCAGCAGCTGGTGATAGTTCAGTGATTAGCTGACGTCTCGTGCTGTAAACAGAGCCACATAACGAGTAATGCTCGAGACGGCTTTGCCACACCGCGCAGGTGTGTGTGTGTGTGTGAGTGACAGAGAGAGCACAGGAGCAGCTGCACAGAGCAGCAGAGCCGTGCGCCCCTGAAAAACGCAGTGGAGACTCAGCAGAGTTTAATACGTGACTGTTATGGCATTGATTTGGTGTTAATTTGAGACCCCGCCGATAGTTTTTACTGTGATTTCAAAGCATGGTGATCACACACGGTTATCACAACAATTAAAATTTGAATGATATTACTAACCGTTGGGGAATTTCACCGTGATAACTGGTAACCGTTACATCCCTAAAGCAGTGTAAAGGTTCACTCCTGACTAAAGAATGGAAATAATTGACCGCTGTAACAATTATTCATCTTCATGCACTTTGGCACTGCTGGTACTTCATCTGTGCATAGCAAAGTGCATTTAGATAAATCATGAAGTGGTCACAGTGGTTAATGCCACCCCACATCCCTTCACAGCTTTTATAGTCTGACATGATCAGCGCTGGTTTGAAACGGAGCACAAGCCACTGTTGACTTGTCCTTACAGTTACAGAAAATGTTTCTCCCTAGCCTCTACATTTTTATCTTCTTTTTTTAAGATTAACGCTAGTATTGCATGTTAAGTTTAGCATATTACTCAACTCAATTTTATTTATAAAGCCTCACAGTGGATGAAGAAAAACTTCTCAAAAAAAAAACTTTTAACAGGGTAAAAATGGTAGACACCTCAGGAAGAGCAACTGAGGAGGGATTTTAACTAACTAACTGTATGCATGTAAGGAGCTAACATTAATTCTTCATACTAAAGGTTAACATACCAACATAGAGCTTTCCTACATAGATAAGCAAAGATTTGATTTATATAAGCAGATTCCATTCTGTAAGATAAAAAGTTTGCCTGGCACCTGTCTTTCATAACAAGAGCAGAAAAATAAACTGGAGCAGTAAAGATAAGACACGTTATAAAACAGCTATGACATGTGACCGACAGCAGCTGTAAAACCATCGTCCAGTGTGTGAGACATCAGAAAGAGGCAGTGAAAGGGCACACTGAGCAGCAGGAGTCCGGGCTTCACATGTACACTTGTCTGTAGATAAATTTCACATTTTTACATTTTCAGCTCATCTGAGGTGACTAAAACTCTAGATTACTGAACAAGTTCATTATTTAGAAGTGGACCAATTGTTTATAGTCTCTGTTTTTCTATTACTTAGATATCTGACTGGACTTGAGTTAAAGTATTAAACTACACAGGTGTATGATTTCTTTGTGGCGTGTTTCTTAATGCAAAGGCTTTATCAGCCCTGTCCACCCTCAGTTAATAACATCAATCACAGCTCTGTCTACAAGCAGCACCCAACCCTGCTCTTTCACCAGTGTGGAAACAGAAAGTGAAACTTCAAAATGATCAGTATGTTTCAAACATGAATGCATTCAAGGGCTGTGGAGATTGTGAACAGCTCTTTAAAATGTAAACTAATAACGTCCCCTAAAGGCAGCTTTCCTCACGCTCATTCTTGTGTCTCTTCTCGGTTTCCAGGTGAAGAAAATAGCGGCTGAGTATTATGACGACCTGCCTCAGTACACATCGTGGGTAAAGGTGCTGTACGACTTCATCATGGACGATACGCTGAGCCCGTACTCTCGAGTCAAGAGGAAGCTGAAGGGAGACGTCAAACAAGAGTAAAGCCTCTGAAAGCTTCTCTGGAGCACCGCTGTGGCGTCCGCCATGACAGCAGCCCCGGATCACCGTCCTATAAACTTTACTGCTTCTGCTTATTAACACATTTGGCATGGAAATAAGGGTGGACATACCAAAAGAATGCTTTTTCTCTACAGGGACAGGAGACAGTTTGTTGTTCAGGCATTAGATGATTATTTTAGATACTGTGATTATAGGCAGTACCCAGGTCTGGTTGCACAAAGGCTTTGATTAAAAAAATGAGTTCACTTTATGATAATTTTATTTGCTATGCATTTTAAACAAAATATTAGTGAATGGATTGTTATGAAATGTGGTCCACACATTCATGTCCCCCTCAAGATGAACTGTAATCACTATGGTGACCTTTTTTTTTTAAATATTCATTTGTACAATACTTTAAAACAACCTCAAATTGTCCACTCAAAGTGTCTGTATTGTGCTGAGGCTCTTTAACTGCCGTCAGGTGATCTGTGTGCGACTGTGCACAGAACCAGTGCGTGACCTTTACACGCTGAGTCTACTTTCAACATATCTGAGGCAACAAAACTTGTCAGTCGTGAGTAAAAACAAAAGGTTGTCGGTAAAACATTTAACAGACTGATGGTGGAGTTGCTTCTGCCTATAGTGGTTTTAAACTAAACATTTAAATTAAATGCTGTGTCCTCTGCTTGCCACTTACATGCATCTTCATTTTTTTTTATGGTTTGCATGAGAGTAAAAAGACTTGTCTATGAAGGATTTGTGTAACCAGCTCCAGGAATTAGCCATCAACATAGCTGCACAGCCAACTTAAAAAGAAGTCTACACAGGTGAAAAACAGGTGATGACTTGAGTGCAAACTAAGTCAAATGTGTCCACCTTGCAGTTCGTCTTTTGCCACAGAGATTAATTTTATACAACTGAAAGAATTTGGACATGTCTCCCTTGATTTTGGACTCTTACAATTAGGGAACAAGAATACAAATGCAGCTTATCTACTGGTTGATAGCGTGTGTGTGTGTGTGTGTGTGTGTGTGTGTGTGTGTGTGTGTGTGTGTGTGTGTGTGTGTGTGTGCGCGCGCGCGCGCGTGTGCGTGTGCGTGTGCGCGCGGACCAAAGTTGACCTCTGAGTGAATGCACTCATCATTTCCGAGTTTGTTGCAGCATGTGAGTGTGATCCGGTCTGTTTGATGGGACATGTCCTGAGTTTATGGGGAGGCTTGCATTGGTTGCTTTAAATGTTCAATGTATAGCTGTAAACCTTTTCTTGCCTGTGACCCTCTTTTTTTTCAAATGCTCTGCTTTTTAACACTTTAATGTACCACATTATACAGCCTGTTGCGGTGCTTCACGCCGGCTGACTGTAAGAGCTCAGTTTAAGGTTGGATTGTGTGTGAGGTGTTTCAGAGGTGTTACAGTCTCATTAAACACCATCAACATGTCATCAGTGGTCCAACTCTCTTCAAACTGTCTGACTCAAAGTCGCCTCTCTGAATTTGACCTTTATGTCGAAAGATAAAATTTACAGAAAATATTGAATAGTTAAATAAATAAAACATGAAAAAAAAAAAATCGTACTAAAATGTATTCTGTATTATTTAATAGGAAGGGTGCATCTTTGGGACCGAGACTGAGTGAAGCATTTTTAAAATCTGTATGGAGGGCCACATACAGACTCCCCTTTCGGGTTTGGGTGGAATCAAAAACGTATTTGGAGGGTGTGATGTGTGCAAAGGTTACTTTTGAAATGTAATAGTTTACAGATTGCAGGTTACTCTCAAAAACAGGCTTCCCTTTGATTCTTTAAAAGTCTTAAAAGGTCCTGAATTGATTCATTGAAAATGGGCCTTAATTGGTATTAAACTGTCTTAAATCAATCTTTCAAAAGTCTTACAAATGCTGAGACGCGGGAAGTTTGAATTTATGAATAAGTATCAAAATAATTGATAACCACTGTTTTCTTTCTAAATAATTTATTGAATTTCTTTCACTTTAAGGTTGCGCAGACCGGGATAGCGGAAACGACACTAATATTTGGTACCTGGCTGCAATGTTCAGAGCGGAGGGTTCAGCGCCTGTTTGCGCCCTGCAGGACCAGGGTCGGCAGCTCCACCTGTCCGTACTTCAGGTACTGTGGTGTCTGAACACGCTGACCAAACCAACCATTAAAGTCTAATGAGGGAGAAGGACACCTAGTCTTAACACTCTGTGACTGGAAAATGTTTTTTTCTTTAGGTTCGGTTATTATAAAATTGGTCTTAACAAAAAAAAGGTCTTAACTAACTTGCCTTAAGCTGTAGGGATCCTGAAAAATGCAATAAGTAATGTAACTACTTTCATTACTTCTTTGAAGAAACATAACTTATTACATTTTTTTAACATCTTTTTTTCAAACTTGGCAATAAAGCTTAAAAATGTATGAAAAATGGGATATGCCAAAAGACGTCATTCCTGCATGGCGAAAAAATGCAAACTTATAAAATAGATGTTACATTTTACATAGAAACTTTTTACTAAAACGAATAGATTGGTATATAATCACTTTGTAATCACCATCTATTTAATTTATGTTTTTTTCAGTAACTAACTGAAAGGATGAGTTTTTTATGATGGTTCTCATTACTATTTTTAGCATCAGGAAAGGCGTCATACGAGCGCTCGGGTTGATACAGGAACCAGATACAAAGGGAAGTTGCTGTCTGACGAAGGATCCAGTCTGTAATGACGGTATATATGTACTTCTCTCTAATTATACACGTGGTACCTATCAATCACTGATACGTCTAAAGTAAACCACAGGAAATATCATAGACATTCTGGCACCTTCTCAGTATAAGTACACGTAGCCCCGTCCCTTCAGAATTGTTACCATATGTCCAACATAACATGCAAGAGCAACAACTTCACCATAAATAGGTAGAAGCTTACATGGAGTAGATACAGATGTAGAATATTATTATGAAAGATGCATAATTAAAAAAACCCTCATTAACAGTGATTTCAGTTAAATGTATTTTGTAATTTAATTACATTCAACTAGTCACATAAAACTAGTCTCTTTCCAGCAGTGGATGTGTGCTGAGGTTCCACCTTTTGTTGGGGTGAGAGTAAAATTCTGTCCCTAAAGGAAAAAGTTATTGACATGTCTTTTATATATCTAAAGTCTCTCACTTCAGTCATTTTTATTGCAGCAAAATGTAACAAGTAGACTGAAAAAGCAATTGTTTTTATTATTCAAGTAGGTTACCAAACGTTTAATATGTATTTGCAATATTAATCATTTATATAATAAAAAGGTATCTATAAAATATAGCCACAGAAAATACCATGATGTGATGCTGCACTGATTTTTCCCCCACCTCTGCTGTTTTTGAAGCCCAAATTCTAAAATCTTGTCCATATCCTCACACACACATACACCACTCACGTCACAGCTGATTCTGATGGGCTTGGCTGTTCTGAAGTATTCATCACTCGCACACATAAACTCTGGTTTCTACACACTTTTTATTATAAAAGCACGTATGACCATAATAAAAATTTCATACAAACATGAGGTCGAATTATTCATCACTAAGCTAAAGTCAGAGCTGACCCGCTGCTGGTTCTGGTTCTGGTTCTGGTCCCGTAGTTATCTGCTGAGGGACTCTCTGAGCTGCTCATACATCTTCTGGTCCTGCACAGAGAACACACACACACACACACACACAGAGACAGGCACAGTCAGTGTGTGTGTTTGTGGTTGTCACACACAAACAAAAGCCAAGCCTGAGCGTCCCTCAAAAGGATCTAAAGACGGATGTCAGTCCGGTTTCTCCCCGTCACTCCTCACAACAAACACCTGCTGACTGACGGACTCGTTAACCGAGTGTTACAGGTGAGGAGGACCTGTCAGTCTGTCTGTCAGCAGTCACGGCTCATACGTGTTGCTGTGGTGAAGTTGGCGGCGGCGGCGTTCTGTTGGCTTAAATCATTATTTCCTGACTGATGGAATTTTCAGGCGCAGCAGCCCTCTGTTTCATGCTGCCGTGTTTAGTGTGAGACGAGTCAGACTGGTTCTCCTGGCCACTTGATATCAGCGAGGTTATGGGACAGTTAACTGATAGACATAAAAGTTTAAGTCCCATTTAAAACCGAGGCAAACTGGCTTCATTTATCTCAGAAGAAAGAAGAGAAAAATTGGCTTTGAAATGAGCAAGAAATTAGGAAAAAGTACAAGAAGATTACCTAAAAATTAGCACAAAAATGGACAGTAAAACAAATAACAGCCTGAAAATAACTGTGTATTATAAATAAGTAAAAATTAGAATTAGTCTGGAAAATAATATCTAATTATATAATTTATATATAAAATATATAATTTTAATAATTTTGATAATTAGGACCATAGTTTAAAACTATTTTTATTATTTTTTAAAATCTAATATTTTTTTGCAATTGGTGGGACATTTACCGCCAAGTTGCTTGTTGCTTTTTTCCTCCATGTTTTAGAAAGAAATTGATCCAACTGGCTGAGGGTTGAAAGGTTTAAATACTTTGGAGAAACGTCTGAATGCAGCACAACAAAAGTGATATCAATCCAGGTTTCAAAGGGTTAATGAAGAAATTAGGTCTGTGATACTGAGGTCTGAGCATTCAGTGGACCCTAGAACGACTTAAATTCCTAGAAACGTCCTAATCTGGGAAATGTCAATGATTAGCAGCAACACTGATTGTGACAGGTCACCCAGCAGAAATAGCGTGTATTTTCTCCATATGCCAAATATGGTAAAAGTGACATCAGGTGGAAAATAATAATAAAAATGGCAAATTCCAAGTCAAAAGCCCAGAATGACACCCAGAAATAATACAATGCATGTTTTTATACTCTGATGGCTGTGGGATCAAAAATGTCAGTTTGAATGAGTTTCAATGGAGCATTTTTTGCTCTTAACAGTCTGAATGTAACAATTTAGTTTCCACAGTGTATTTTAGACTTATTGTAGGAGCTGAGCTGGAAATTCCAAGATTAAACAAAAATACACAGTCTTATTAAAATATATGCCATATGCATGAACACAGGCAAAGTTATCAAAAAAAATGGATGTTTATCTACTCCACACTCATGGACTTATTCACATTATTTGAACGCACTCATGCTTTTACTGAATGTAACCCTTTAACTGCCATGTTCCAGTGTTTGTATGTCAAGATTGTTATTGTGACCAAATGTACGCAGCAGGGCGAGACATGGAAGGGTCCTTAGCTCGATACAAACAGGCACTCATTTGTGTCAATTGGAATATTTTTGCTGATGCCTTTTTATGTTTGTAAAACCAAACTTATATAAATATATTGTAGAGAAAAAAAGACACACAAAAGGTGTGTAAAATGTATCAAACTTCCCCTTAGAGTTGAGCAATGTTTGGGAAGCTCCCCAGAAAATAAAAACCTGAAGGACATGGGTCACAATATGGGAAACTAAGAAAACCCTGCACATGTATAAGAGAGTGAAAGCAAAATCAGGCATTTGGTTTCTAAAAGGAGGCGTGAGAATAAAATTCCTCACAGCCACTGATTCTATCAAAATATAGACAAACAAAAGAATTGGTCCTAAATCCAAAGTAAAGTGGGAGTCACCGTATGAAGAAGAGAAAAAGAAGAATCACACTTCCAAAAACACACTCAACTCAAATTTCCGCTCAAAACAAAAAACACAGAAAGCCAGCTGAAGGTGTTGACTCTCTGGAGACATCAGCCAACTGAGCAGGAAACCAACCTCCCTATAAAACCTCCCAGCAGGCTGATAGCAGCAGCTGAGGAGAACATCACAGCTGCTCCCAATAGCTCCTGATTTGCAAGGAGACCTAGGAGCTGGATTTTGGATCACTGTGGATCTCTGACTATAGGCAGGTGTCGTTTAAACCTCAAATTACACAAATCAAAATTTTGAATATAAAGTACACTCCCATTTATGACAAAAATAAGTTTTTGCGCTTGCACTTTTTGCTCAAATCTGTAATGGAAACCCACCTAATAACAGTTACTGTATAAAGTCAAATATATTGTGGGTAAAATATATTAATAAATGCTCATTGAGACCTATTAGTAATGTTAACAGATTAATTAGACGTGGCAGGCTGTGTTAACTTCATTATAGGGCCCATATAGACCCAGGTTCTGTGGCTCCAGACTGACTTTACTTTTCTTTTTTTAAGTCAGAAATGTTAAAAAAAAAAATTTGGCTTTTTGCCTTAATTTAAATAGGACAGAAAGCATGAAAGGAGGAAAGGGAGTGGATGACATTCAGCAAAGGGCCAGGGTCGGACTCAAACCTGCGCCCACTGCAGCTACCGCTCTACCAGGTGAGCTACTGACCCCTGCTATAGATGATCATGAGCATCTGCTTCAGTCACACATAGCCATGGCATCATGTGACCGATAAAAGCAGAAAAAGGGTTTCTTTTGCAGTTTTGTCAAATATGGCTTTTTCAAATTCCATCTCATGCGAGCGTAAAAACTTTTTTAGTATATATGGGAGCTTTTTTTTCCCCATGAAATTGACGTTTTCCATTAGCCGCACATCCACAATTTTAATTTGTATTTGTATTGCGCAATTTGAGGGTTCGTGGAAACCTGCCAGGTGTCTTCAACCTCTTGTCAGATTTTGGCTCCTGTGTCCTCACAGAGACAGGCCTTGTTTCAGACGTCTGAGTCACCGCTCAACTCTTCAATTTGTTTAGTGATTTAAATATGAATGAATGAAGTCATAAAACCAAAACAGGTGTGAGCTGGTCACGTAAACACAACTCTGTTTGCTCGCTCTCTGCTGACAGTCAGAGGCCAGGTCACATGACCAACATTTTGAAAATGCACACACTGTCTTACCTTTTTGGACACAGACGGTCGAACTTTGTTGAAGGCGTCCTCAAAGTTGAGTTTGCTGACTCGGATGTTGGTGACAGAGCCGGAGGAGAGTGTGTGACCTGCGTGGAACAATAAACACAGCTCTCAGTAAAGAGTCACCTCAGCGTCAGACACTGTCCTGTTATTTGGTTGATTCTCTTAGTACAGGGAGGACACACGCCGACTTTTCTATCTATCTATCTATCTATCTATCTATCTATCAAAATCATGAAATAAAATAATGATGTTTTTTTAAAAAAAAAATATTTCCTTTATTTTGTATTTTGAATTTCATATCATAAGAGATGCTCTTCAGTTTTATATCCTATTATGGTCTGTTTCCGTATGGGAAAGAGCTTGTTTTTGGGGTGTAACGCTACAGAGGAGTCACTAGCTCCTTGCGCTGCCCATTCAAGGTCGGAATATTGTGCTGTTATGCTGCCTCACTGTTCTGTGTAAAAGGTGCGATTGCAGAATCGGGGGAGAGAGTTGTTCAAACTAAATCGCCAGCTAACTCAAAGAAGAACAACAGTGTCCGTTAATGTGTGCCGAGTGGGAAAACGATGCAGCCCAGGAGCCGCTGACCCTCCGAGCAGAGGACGAGCTCAGCCGTCACATAACAGAGGAGGTTAACAGTTGTTACTGACGTGTTATGTCATGGCTATTGTTTCTGACATGACGCCACTATGTTTTTAAATGGAAAAAAAGACACAAAAATGCATTATTTTCAATATACTACATGCTAAATAGATATTTTTTTATTATCACAGCCTGGGATATGTCAATGATTGGCAGCAACACTGATTTTTATACATGATTATTTTTTGTGCAGTGTCAAATACACTCATACCGCTCTGCGCACACGCACACACACACACACAAAAAAAACAAAACAGGCTATTAAAAAATATTAAACATTAATATGATTTTTTGGTTTCAGTGAGTTTATTTATTTAACAAACATCTGTTCTAATCATAGATATCAAATATTCATTATCTTTCAGAATTTTAACCCTTTAAATGCCAGGTTTTTGTCATAATGTGGCTATGTTTTTAAATGAAAAAAAAAACACAAAAGCATTATTTTCAATAACCTACATGCTGGGTAGATTCTTTTATGATGACAGTCTGGGATATGTCAATGATTAGCAGTAACACTGATTGTGACAGTGAAGCTGGTGGAAATAGCATGTATTTTCTCCATATGGTTAATACTGTAAAAATAACATCATCAGGTGGAAAATAGTAAAAAGACTAATGTAATAGAATAGAAACCTGCCTGCGGATAGTTCCACCTTGGCTGTATGATAATGTAAAAGTCATCTGATTTTGCATTTGTGAGTGATGCCATCAAATATGCACGACGCTCTTTCTCCCTTGCTGTTGTAGCTGACCTAAAAACCTGCAGGCGGGTCATTTCTGCTCACCATACCGCCACTGACTCACACGCCAATCATCTGGGCTACATTCACTCTACATCAGGTGTTGCCAGAATTAGCTGCAGTGTTGTGCAGTGTGGGAGTGTCACTTAAATGGCCAATTTGTGCGTGAGTGAAGGGTGGAGACCAGCTACAGCAAGCCAGTCTCCCCATCTCACAAACTCAGTGTTTGACTTTGGAAAGTTTGTTTGTGTTGGCTTCAAAGATAAGATAAATAGATAAGATAATCCTTTATTAGTCCCACAGTGGGGACATTTGCAGATCTGTAGGTTTGCCCTACACTGTGTCAACAAACTGTCAATTACTTCTGTTTCAGTTCATTTACACCATGTTTACTCCCACATGTCAAACTATAACTCGAGTAGGAGTCAGCAGTAAAGTGAAACCATGGGAATCGTTCCAATCACGACTTACAGTCCAGTATAGTTTAACAGGTCCATCTTCAAACAGTAAATACTGTACAGGTATGCAAGGGGAGGAGTCAGCTTACCTGGAGCAGAAGCTGAGGAATGCTGGGACTTCAGGTAGGCCCTCAGGGCATTTACAGACGCTTCCCTCACCAACGCCGTCAGGTCAGCACCACTTGATTAAAGCATGCACACACACACACACAGACACACAGACACAGACAGACACACACACACACACACAAACACACACAAACACACACCCTTAGACTTAGTCAGATTTTAGGATCAGTGGTTCCATATTTAGTCCATATCACAGTCAGCAAAAAACGACATTTCAACTTAAAAAAAAAAAAAAAAAAAAAAAATCAGGTTAACAGTATGAATATGTGCAATAAGTAGGCAGGTTTCCGTTACAGATTTATACAAAATTTAAGTGATATTCTGACGATGTCAATAAAACACAATTGTGAGATGTCTGATATCCAATGAGTGATGTTCTACGACTTCTCCTCTGGTGATAACAGTCCAGTAACCATGGTGATGGATGTTCATATCATTAGCAGCTTTATTTCTATTGCAGCCACCACACTAGCCGTCATTATTTCCAATCCAAGGCCATGTAGGCGTGTTATGGAGCCATAATGGAAAGGCAAGCCCCTTATAGATGGGAGCGGCCACATATGAGGGATTTCTGTGAGATGATAATCCATGACTTTACAGAGGAATTGTGGAATCAAAACTTGACCCGCTCAACTTTTGAATAGTTATGTGATGCAATAACAGCTCTTGTAGCTCCTGCTGCATCATGAGGGAGCCAGATCCTACTGACAAGCACATAGCTATAGCATCATGTGACCTAGAAAAGCCAAAAAGTGTTTTCAATACAGTTTTGTGAAATACAGCTTTTTTCCATTGCCTGAAATACCACCTCATGGAAGAGTAAAAACTTTTTTGTGATAAACAGGATTTTTTTTTAGAAGCTGACATGTTTCCATTAGGCGTATTTTATATTCACAGTTTCAGTTTGCGCATTTTAAGGGATAAGGGAAACCCGCCTAATGTCAAAGGACAGCTGCAGTTTGAAGCTGAGACTTACGTGAAGCAATCACAGCGCTCGTCAAAGGCGATCTCTTTCAGGCAGACATCCTGCTCCAGCTGAGGTCTGGTGCCTCCCTGCAGAACATCAGCAGCTCTCTCATCTCTGTGCATTCAAAGACCATCTGAGATCTGGTTAGCCTAGCTTAGCACAAAGACTGAAAGCAGGGGGAAACTAATAGCCTAGCTCCTTCAAAAGTGAAATAACCGATGCCTCCACACTCTCCAGTGTCACAGCTCAGTGGGATTTTAGAGCTGCTTTTCTGTTTCAGACTTTACTGCATGACGTGCCATAGCAATAGTTTCTCTTCAGGTGTCTCATAAACACATCAAAGACGACTGTGGGACACACTTGATCCTAATAGTTAAAAGTCTAGGACAGAGAAGGTCCCCTTCCAAATATTACAAAAAACACCTAGATCCATCAGACTACATTATGAGTCATTTCACATTGATCCATCTACTTTGGGGCCCTCTCTGGTGTCCCTGGTTAACACGTACCTTAGTGATGGTGAGCAGGATGGCATGGCGGTCTGCTGGAGGCGGCAGACCCACATACAAGGTTTTATCCAGACGGCCTGGCCTCAGTATGGCGGGGTCTATGATATCTGCATAGACGCAAGACAGTCATGTAGTGTTCAGAATAACAGCAAATAATAAATTAGGTTGCATAAAATAAAATACCCTTATACAAATACATCAAAATTGTACTTCAGTACAATATTTGAGTAAAGTTACTTTTCATCACTATTGAAAATAGTCCTACAAACACAACAGTTCCAGCTGTTCTTTCATGCAGATGAGCAAAGGAGCTGAACCACCTCAGCTTGGTTCAATCTGAGGTCCTGACTGGATCTCGATCTGGATCTGGATGTGTTTGTGTACCTGGTCTGTTGGTCGCAGCCATGATGAAGACCTGCCGTCGTGTCTCTAAGCCGTCCATCTCCGTGAGCAGCTGGTTCACCACCCGCACACTGGCTCCTGACTGAACAGACACAAACACTGCTCACACACACACACACACGTCAGGAGACCACGACTAAAACAAACATTACTAACAGTGATAATCCAGTGCAGCACGCCTGCTCCTGCTGTCTTCATGATGCACCCAGTATGTCCTACTGGCAGGACAGCACGCTGCACAACACAGCTGCTGTGTCTCACTGCAGAATCTGATGTTTGGAACATTAAGCTCATGGATTCCTGTGTAAAGTCATAAAGTCCATCATCTCACCTCATGGCCTGAGCGGCGAGGACACAGAGCATCAATCTCATCGAAGAAGATGACACAAGGAGCTGAGTTGCGTCCTCTCTGGAAGACCTGTCTGACAGCGCGCTCACTCTCTCCCACATACTGTGCGTGCACAAACACACACACAGTCATCAGTTATCATGCAACATAAAGTTTCACTATTTGACGTTAACATGCACATTACCAATCAATCATCAATCGTCAGTGCATATCTATATGATAAAAATACCACAGAAAATAAGCAATTACTTGCTTAATTGAATTGTTTTTATTGTGTATGTAGAGTAAGCATCATATTTTGTTATAAATTTGTACTATGTTACAAAAAAAGCAATTATAGCTTTGATGGAGATAGTAATTTTTTGATAACAGGTGTGTTGTCAAAGCAGTGTTAGCTCATAAAAGTCTCTTTTTCTGTCTAACACATTGTTGAGGGGCCCTCCAGTGCAACTGCACTGCCTGCACTGTCTATTTACACCCCTGCAACCAGATGATTTTAACATCAGCCCTCTCTGTATTATGGTGTGTTAGACAGTCACTACATCATACACAGACTGTTGTTTTTGTTTATATTGACTATACTGTTTGCATTTATTGTGTTATGCATGATGACTGACTAAAATACAAGTACTGCTACTACTACTACGACAGTATGTAGTGCCAGGATGTGAAGATAACAACACCAACTGAATAAATCAGGCTGGACAAAAGGAAAAAAATAATAAAAGGGGCAGAGTGTGAGCAAATCATCCAGATATACAGAAACCCTAGCTGCTGATGGACATGGATATAATGCCAGCAGGACACTCGGGGAGCCTCTCAGAGCTGTGGTAAAGGTTTACAAGTGAGCATCTGACGGCTGAACTCTGATCCAGCGCCACAGCAATGCCACAATGCTCATGCAGCTCAGTGACTCACCATGTTGAGCAGCTCTGGACCCTTAACAGAGATGAAGTTGAGGCCTGACTCATTGGCCACTGCCTGTCAGGAGAGAACAAACAGTGAGACAAAGACAGGCCTCGCCGTCTCTGCAGAAACTATATTTAACTAACCCTTTAACATGTGTAACTGCTAACGTATGAACGTTGTGTCAACATGCTTCATATTTATCTTTAGAGGACCTTCATGAATACTTGAAGTGGGACTGTAACAGATTTGAGCGGGACTATTTTTTAAATTGGTCTAGCATTAAGAGAGAGAGAGAGAGAGAGAGAGAGAGAGAGAGAGAGAGAGAGAGAGAGGCTGCAATATAATCACTGAGGGCATTTGTACACTGCTAATGTACATCCACTAAAAGTGTTTGTTTTTGCCACTGATGTGCTGGGTGAGGGGGACAATTTTGTTTCACAGGAAGTTCCTTTATTTTAACCAGAAACAGCCCCCAAACCACAATCACCAAACCCACCAGACTCCATTTAAATAAAAAGTCATTTTAGCGCGTATAGAGCTGACATATTTCCACATCTAACTGGGTGAAGTAAGGGTTTATTTGAGTTGGTGATTGTTGGAACAGTAAGAAAATTACCTGAAAAATTTAATACATATATATATGTGTGTGTGTGTGTGTGTGTGTATATAATTTTCTTTAACATAATTTTAATATGTAATTACAATGATTATATTTTTTTCTGATCATTTCCCCTTATTATTGTCTAATAATTCTTCCCCAATTTTTAAAACAAACACAGCTTATGATATGCATCAGAACACACTGCACAAGAAAACTGATGTCTATCCAGGTTTTAAAGGGTTACAAAAAGGGTCTATCTCTATAGGGATCCATTCCATCATGGCATCAGACACTTAGAATAACTACCTGATCCTGTCAGTGGCAACAGTTTCACTGGGATCACATTGTACCCTCTTTTGCAGCACTGAACCTATTTCAAAATTACTTAAGACACACCCAAAAAGGGGAAAAAAACCACTGTAAAATAAGGTCCAAGTTGTAAAAATGTGCCAGCTTCCTGTAAAGACCTCCTCTAAGCCCTCTTTTATTGGTCACAGCACCGATTGTGAGAGGATGGATACAGAATACTCAGGCCTCAGCGCTGTGAACTTTAAAAAAACACTCGAAAATAATAGAAATACTGATTATCCATTCTAAGTTAGACTGAACTGATCATTCAGGATCTACTTTGGATTAGAGATAATTTGTGAAATTTGTGATAAACTGACAGACAATTATAGTATACTGGATATTGTTATAATTTTATACAGCACTAGAGCTGTTCAATGATATATCAGCGCTGCACAGCAAAATCTGACAAGTTGTTTTTACATCAGATAATCTTGGAAACCACATGCCTTGAAAAAGGACGTAAATATAACATAATGTTTTATTTATACTTATGTTTACTTTATATCTAAGTATTAAGGTAAAAAATAGCTGTATATACTTAATTTTGTGAAGTAGTGGCAACTTAAAATGACAAGTGGAATTTCCTTGTTCTTTCTAAGTTTTAGCAGCTTCAGGAAACCAAGTTAGTCTGACCTAACTACTTAACAAAAAGAGGACTTTGTCGAATATGAAGTTAGGAGATCTGACAGTTCTGTTTTGTTTACATGATTAAGAAAATACAAACACGACTGACTTGTTTGCAACCAGCAGAATACAGATATAAGTACAGTACACTGATGTTGCTAAACCTTAACAAGATTGATTTAATTCAACTTATCATTTTTAAGTTGCAACAACCTCACAAAATTAAGTAAATATATAAGATTATTGGTTACGTTTACTTACATTTTTCATGGCAATCAGTTTCCTAGATATATAAGTAATGTCAAATTTGACAGTGTGTTATTAGGTTTACTGTGTGTAATGGGGCACCTTAGCTAACAGAGTTTTTCCACATCCTGGAGGTCCAGCCAGCAGCACACCTGATGGAGCGCTAAGCCCCAGAGCCCTGAACTGCTCTGGAGAACGCACCGGAGCCTGCAGGACACAAACAAACAAACACACACACAAAAAAACCACAAACACAAACATAAACACACGTCACAGTCTGAGAGGCACATCTAACTTTTCTCTTATTAAAAAAGGGACCATGTCCTCAGTTACAGATTAACTCAACAAGCTTATCTATAGATTCACTGACGAGGAATACCACAGAGAATCCTGTAAATGATCCTGAGTAACACGGGAGAACATTGACAGAGCTCTCTGTAAACCTTTGTCCCTTCAGGACTCAATGATCCCAGTAGGGGGTCTCATATGCAACAGGATGGGTCAGAGCAGGCACAGGGGGACTCAGAGTGAAAAAGTAGGGCTGTCGCAAGGAAGGAGATTCGCCATGGTGATTGAGAGCGCTCAACAGCACCATATGTGATATTAACACCCATAGACTCTATATAAAGTATATATACAGTCTATGTTAACACCATTTTTTGTTGTTTTTGCCAATTATGACACTTAAAGAGATTTAAGTGCTTTGTTAGTAGGCTGTTATTAGGTATAATTTTGTTGTTTTTCAACCCCTTTGAAATGTGGAGCGCCATCACTTTTCTTATGCTGCTTTCAGACGCCTGTCAAAATTATATAAACCATTGAACCTCGAGCAAATTAGTGCAATTTCTTTTGAAAATCATGGGGGAAAAGGCAATGAATAACGGATAACGAATAACAAATGGTAAGAAATGCTCCACAAATTGCAAGAAATGAGTAGATTAGAAAAAAACAAAAAACATATTTATTAGATTACCTGACCATAATTATATTTTAAATTATGTTACAAAATTATTATAAATTTTAAAGCAGTTTTCAAGGTCATTTCCTTTAAAAATGAAAAAAAAATTACTATTGTTTTTTTTTTACTTCCTCAACCATTTTCTTGCTAATTTTTCTTCTTCTTTTGTTGCTCATTTGCTTTCTTCCCATGTTTTTTTTTTTTTTTAAAGAACTCAAGCCAATTTGCTCAGGTTTAACAGGATTAAAAGACAAAGAGGATACAGCTTTACAACACATTCATTATTTATTAATCATTAATCATTAAATGTCAATCGTTAAATGAATTAAAAGCCTGTCCCAAATATAAGCCTGTTGAATTCAATGATTCAAGCCTGGGCTGTTAATTTCAGTTTTACGGTATATATCATACATCACCATTCAGCCTAAAGATATAGAGGTGTGATTTTTGGTCCATATCACTCAGCACCAGTCTGGATCATGGATGTTAATATGAAGTACCCCAGTGTGTTTACCAGAATGGCCATGGTGAGGTCCTCTCTGATGTCCTGCAGGGCTCCCACGTCGTCCCAGGTGACGTCAGGCACCGTGGCGAAGCCCTCCCTCTTGGCTGACGGCTGGACGCTGGACAGAGAGGCCTTGAAGTCAGACATGAGGATGGAGAGGCCGGCCAGCTCTTCCTCTGACAGCGTCTCTGTGCTCTTCAGCAGCTGCAGCAGGTGCCACAGCTCCCCCTGCTGGACACCAGACACAGCTCATTATAATAACGCAGAGAGGCGGGAAACAAAAGGCCCCGCCAAAATTCAAAACACTATTACTCTCAAACTGACTGACTGACTGAGAAAGATGTGTTGTTGGAGCTGCTCGTACCTGCTTCTCAGTCGGCGCTGCCTCCTCCTGAGGTTCCGGGTTGATGTCTGCAGGCTGCTGCTCTCTGACCTCTCCGTCTGCAGCAGCCTCAGTCTGATCGTTGTTAGCTACCTGCTCTGTGGAGGAGCTCTGGTTCTGGTTCTGTGTCCGTCCTCTTATTTCCAGCAGGACCCGGTTGACGGCACTCATGGCGGCTTCTCGGCACAGAGCCATGAGGTCAGCGCCCACGTAGCCCGGGGTGAGCCGCGCCAGCTGCTGGTAGTCAAAGTCCTCCGGCAGCTTCAGCTTCCGACACAACGTCTGCAGGATCCTGATGAAACACAAAGTATTCTGTTTGAGACTGTGTGAGCATCAGTGAGTCAGACACTGTCATCGTCTAACAAACGTCCTGACCATATGCAAACGTCCCTGTGTTTACTTCAAAGATGGAAGGATCTACTGGGAATAAGACAAATCATACCATATCAAATAAATCAAATATGCCGCTGTTTCTTTTTTATGAACATATTTTATTGACATTTTTAAGTGTCAAGGCAGATTTTAAACTAGTGTCAAAAATTCAATTATCCATGACTAACTCTAAAAATGTGTGTACTTGATCTAGACAACACAGAGATGTCTGTCATTTATTTTTTTCAAAGACTGAGAGTAAAGAAGTGAAAAAACTATGTTTAAAGATGATGTGATTTCATTGGCCTTGAAATAACATCGGTTCATATAAGAACAGAATTCAAATATTGCCAGAAATTCGTTTTTGAGACACGATTCTGAAATTTACCACACTTCTTTAACCATGACATGACAAATTAGGACTTTTTTTTAAGACATGGGAGATTTATTTCGTGAGTGTTCAAGGAAGACAGTGAAGAAGAGGTAGGAGGAGAAGAAGAAGAAGAAAAAGAAGAACAGGAGGGGGGAGGAGGGGAAGAAGAGGAAGCAGAAGAAAGAGAACAAGGAGGAGGGTGAGAAGAGGAAGAAGAGGGCAAAGGAGGAGGAGAAGTCAAGTCAAGTCAGTTTTATTTATATAGCCCATTATCACAAAACATGGTTTGCCTCAGAGGGCTTTACAGTGTACGACATCCCTCTGCCCTTACACCCTCACATCACCCAAGGAAAAACTCCCAAAAAAGAACCCCTGTAACGGGGAAAAAAAAAGAGGAAGAAACCTCAGGAAGAGCGGTAGAGGATAGTGAGGGATCCCTCTTCCAGGACGGACAGACGAGCAATAGATGTCGTAAATAGCAAATGAAATACAATCATGGCAAAAAAGGAAAGAGAGAGAGAGAGGGGGAGAGAGGGTGGGGGAGGTGGGGGGCACAGCAATAATAGAAACAGATGCATGTCATATTACAATAATGGTAGGTGTGGAATTAGTAATTGCTCTCTATGATGATGAGAAGAAGAAGGAGGAGAAGGGGAGGAGAAGAGTAGAAAGAAGAAGAGGAACAAGAAAGAGTAAGAGGAGGAGAAGAAGAAGAGAGAGGGGAGAGAAACAAGAAGGAGAAGAGGGAGGAGGGGACTGAGTAAAATAAGAGGGACCAGCAGCAGCTGCTGTGGAGGTCCTCATGTCTCTGTGATGGTGATGGTGATGGTGATGGTGATGGGGTGTGTGTGTGTGTGTGTGTGTGCGTGCGTGCGTGTGTGCGTGCGTGCGTGCGTCTGACCTGAGCCGAGCAGCTTCATCAGGGATCCCTAGGCAGATCTCTCTGTCGAAGCGTCCTGCTCTGCGGAGGGCGGGGTCCAGGGAGTCCGGCCGGTTGGTGGCGCCGATGACGAGGACCTGAGCTGTCACTGTCACACTGTTCAAGTCTGTCAGGAGGGAAGCACCAGAAACACGTCACCTCACCTGAGTCCAGTGATCAGAAGCTCACAGGCAGCTGTCTGTGCTTACCGTATTCTTTAGTTAATATCTGACCTGTATTCTGTTTTAACACATTTACATTGACAGTTTGATTATTGTTTTAAAGAGCAGTTTAAACTAAGCAGCTTTCGTTAACCAATCCATATTTCCCCAGAGAGTAGCTTTACTGTGGTGTGAGTAATTAGTAGTCTGCAAAGCTACGCTCTCAAAGTAGCTGTCCCAACACCGCATATCATCAAAATGAAAAATAAATTCAAGTACAACAGAACAGGAACTCATAACTCATAATACTAAATAACAAGATATAAAGCTGCTCTTCAGTTACAGCACTGCAGGACGTTACCTGTCACCTCCTGATGTTTGAAAGGTTGCTTTTTTTAGGATGCCACATTGGCATGATGTGCACTCATTGAGCACATTTAATGGCGTTCTGTTTGCACCTGTTTTTACATATTAGCCAAAACTGCAATTTGCACATTCAGCTCTTTACCAGACAGCTTAATTCCAAGCTATAATATAGATTTTAAATAATCAAAGCCCTTTTCATGTTAAAAGCAGATGTGGTGCTGTTATTTGGCTGTAACAGATTCAAACATCACTGAAAAAATAACGGCTGCCAGCTAGTGTTACACTTCAGAGAAGTCAGAGGATGACAATCAACGTTTCATCAACTTTTTAAAGTTTATCGCCGTGTATTGTACTGAAAGTAGTACTCTGTTTGGCTCATCCACATGTCCTCTTTTAATTGGTTAATACCTGGTGACAGTTACTCTGCATTTTAAAAATCAGCTGGACTTTATTGGGAGTGAAGGTAGTGTTTGCTACCGTCCATGCAGGTGAGCAGCTGGGCTACGATCCTCCTCTCCATGTCTTTCGAAGCCACCTCTCTCTTAGGCGTGATGGCATCTATCTCATCTATAAACAGGATACACGGGGAGGAGCTCTGCAGGGAGACAGAGAGAGAGGACCACATGCTATACAATACGCTTTCTTATATTAAAAAATGACAGTTATTGTGTATCAGCATTAGCAGAGGAACATCACTTGGAGGCGTGGTCATATGAGCTGACTACACTGAGACCTCGAGACTGATACTAAAGAAGAAAGCCAGTACTAACCACAGCCAGGTCGAAGAGCTCTCTGAGCTTCTGTTCAGACTCTCCAGACACGCCGGACACCAGCTCCGGAGCAGACACCTTCAGCATGGGCAGCTGCAGCTCCTGGAACACAAAACCACATCACTCTATTGAACAAGCATGCAAAAAGATCATGAGCTCAGTGACTTTTGAAATTGATGTTAACAGTGCAGTGCTTTTTATACTACAGCGATACCACAACATGTAACAAAACCAATATTAGCCAACCAGTATGGCTCAGTCATGATGTATAACTGCATATTGTGATTTCAGGAGGAGACGTTTCTACTTGATGAGCTCAATGACAAACCAATATTAAGGATTTGAAAGATATGAAGTTCATTTGCAGATGCAGCTGTTCCTTTAACAAAGTCCCAATCCTCCTTCTGCCAAATCCTGGTTGTCTGATTTATTTTAATGTCCTTTTCATCATCAGAAATAGTGAAATATTCCCTGGGAGGCTCATCTGCCAGTTTCCATAAACAATATAGCAGCTTATTATTTCCTATGTAAATACTCATCTGGTTCTCATTGCATCTATTTTCTTAGAGTAAGCAACTACAAAATATTTCCAATGGTGTTCTTCTGCCTGTTCATTTTTAATAGTCCCTTTTTAAAAATAAATGCCTTGGGTTTGGGTGGGGTTAGGATAGGATGGTGTTTTGTTTATCTGTTCTACCACCCCACAGAAAAACGGGGAAAAAATTAATTTTTAAAAAAAATGAAAATATTGATATTTTTACAATACTGGTTCCCAATATAAAAAAATGAAAATAAATAAATAAATAAATGGATGAATAAATAAATTTTTAAAAAAGTCTGGGACTAAGGCTCTAAAGTGAGCCTGTTTTTGTCTGGTACTCACCCCGGCCACAGCCTGGGCCAGCAGGGTCTTTCCACAGCCGGGAGGTCCGTGGAGGAGGAAACCCCTCGGAGGAACCATGCCCAGCTGCTGGTACACCTCTGGGTGACGCATGTGGATCAGCAGCTTACACACCTCCTGAAAAAATATAAATTTTTGCAAGTGAAAACCACAATACCAATGGATAATATAACATATGCTCAGCACGGATCAATTAGAGCCTCTGACTTTGGAAACCTCAGCCAGCCCCGTTAAAGTCAAGTTACAAACCGTTAATGTCTCTTCATTTCCTCCCACATCTTCAAACTTCAGGGTGGGATACTGCAGCTCTGGAGACTTTGACTTTGCTGAGAAATCAGTTTCACAGAAAAAAACACTTTGAATGCAGCTTTCATCACAGTGGACTGTGGTTATGTTAGAAATATATCCATCAGTTTGGGTATTTAATACACTATGCAATCAATCAATTGACTAACCAAAGAAACACTATGCAGTTATCAATATAAAACATGATGATCAATTATTAGCAGCCCCACAGGCACTGACTGACAAGCTGAATATGAATTATCATTATAATTAAGTTCATTTGTATTGAATGTTTAATAGTAGGTTAGGAGTCTATACTCTATAGGTGGTACCTTTCTTATTCAGGGTGCGAGACTCTGTAGCTTCAGTGGAGCTCTTCGTCCTTTTCTTTGACTTTTTGGGATGTTTCTCAGGCTCCAGCATGGACACATCTGTCTGCTGGGGACAAAACATATCAGTTCTAAAGGGATCATTGAACCACTGTCAACATGTTAACTGTCTTGTGTCTTCAGTGGACGGACATGTCCTCCACTGGAACTGACATTTGCTGCTGTATCAGCTGGCTCCTCTTCACACAGGTCAATGAAGACGTTCTTCTCTGGGCCTCTGCCTCTATCAATGAACCAGCCTCCTGTGGAAACCAGTGTGCTCGCACTGGGAGGAGCGCTGGCTGTACTGGAAGGAGCGCTGGCAGCAGGCTGATCTCTCCTGGGCGAGGACGTGCTGGAGTCCGGCTGTCCCTTCCGGTACAGAGACGTAAGAGAACTGTTCATGTGGTTGGTGGGCTGCAGATGGCGGAAAGCAGCAACAAGGAATGGTTAGAGTAAACTGCCATAAACGACTGTGCCCTTTATTTATCTTTTTTTAAGGTTATTAGAGCGGGCGTCCCATGTACAGATGTACAGAGGTGGGTTCAATTCCAAACCTCAGCCCTTTGCTAGCAGGTCATCCCCTCTCTCCCCTGTTCACCCATAAGCTGTCCTATCAAATAAGAAGGCAAAAACCCCCAAAAATAATCTAGAAAAAAAAACAAGGGGCACCCAGTAGCTCAGTTGGTAGAGGAGGCGCCCCATGTACACAGACCACGTCCTTAGTGCCGTGCGTTCAATTCCAACCTCGCCCCTTTGCTGCATGTCATCCCCTCTCCCTCAAATATATATATACACATATTTTTTTATTATTAAATCATTATTTTAACCATGTTAATGTGGTATATGTGCAATCGTGTATTGTAGACAATACATTTCTTTAAACATATATCCTCATTCCCCCCTACAAACGTTCATCTCTCACTCTCTCTCTCACACACACACACACACACACACACACACACACACACACACACACACATGTTTTTGCTATATGTTTTGGTGTTGTTTTTGTTGTTTGTTTAGACCACATTTCCCACACCCATCAGTTAAAGCCTGTGCTATATCCGTCTTGTTATGTATTGTATTTCATTGTCTTTAGTTCCATGTGTGTCACTGTTTGTCTCTCTTGACCGTTTGCATGATGTTGTGCTTGTTTTCAGTTTTTTGGTTGTCACTGCAATTCACAATTTAAATTAAAAAAAGCCAAACCTCCCCAGTAGAATAAATGAATGAATGAATAAATAAATAAATAAATTCATGCATAAAATAAATAAATAAATACAGAAAATGTGCATGAGCATCCAAAAAAAAGGTTTTCATTTGTTTTTGTTTTTTTAAATTACACTGTTTTTTCCTATAATTCCTCAGATTGCCATCAGATTGAAGCTCCTTCACATGATTTCTTACGGTGTTGTCCATGAGGTGGTCATCAGTGTTGGAGGACTCCTCTGAGCTGCTGCTGCTGCCCTCACTGTGAACACACACACATGTGTATGACAACATGAGAGAGAAGGACTGTTAGAGCCCGCAGGTGAAAGAAAATCCTGCTAGAGGAAAGTATCCAGTACACAGAGAGAGTTTTACCCGGTGTCATTGTGGCTGTGTTTGGCTCTCTTGGCCAAATGTTTGCTCTCCAGATGATTCAGCCCCGACTCCTTCATGATGACCTCATACACTGAGAGAGGCAGATAGAAAAAAACACATAAGAACTCACCACATTTTATATTCTAAAAAGCAAGCAATAAGTCATGACTAACACTGAGTCCCAACAATCATCTTCAGCTTTTTTCTTTTCTGCACTTCAAGGAGACTCAGTGTGAATTCAAAGTTGAAAATAATCTCCCAAAATATTTATTACAGCATATGAGAAAGAGCCCTGTAAAAAGGTTATTTCAAAACTATACCCAGGCCTTCAACAAGTTCATTATGAAAATACACACGCACTCATGATGCTTCCTGCATTATTGTAGCCAATTTCTGCCACATTTTTATGAATGTCAGTTATGTTTCTTGCCTGTTTTGTTAGTATCTAGATATTTATTTTTCATGTTCGCTTTTATGTTTTTTTTGTTTGTCCATTATCGTAAAAGTCAATAAAAGTTTAAATCATTTAAAAAAACACACTTAAAGTAAATACAAGATTATTTTGTTTTATAATTTTTATTTACCCTCAATTTTTCCCCACCTATTTATTTGTCCATTTTATTTTCATTTTTTATCTATCGATTTATTTATCTTTCTATTTATGTATTCATTTTTCATTTTTTATGATTGAAAGGTCTTCATGTTCAATGCCTTCGTGTTTTGTTTTCGCACATTTACATAAACCAATAAAACAAGAATTAGAAAAAAAGGAAAAGAAAGTAATCACATTGATAGCACATGTAAGGATATATACAGTAAGAGGTTAATATGGCATCAATGTATTTTTGCCTCTCTTACCTTTCTCCACCTGAATCCTGAAAGCCGTCTTGTTTCTTCTGCCGTACTCCATTCTACAGATACAATATAAAGCAAACATGCATCACTGTGAATGTGTATATACATATTAATATTCACTCACTGTGACTGTGTATATACATATTAATATTCACTCAGAGTGAATTTGTATATACATATTAGTATTTACTCAGTGTGCACTTCAGTTTAACTGCTGCTGTCATAGAGCTCAAGTTCTGTTTCTGTCCTCACGTTTACTTCTATCAGCCACTAAAAAAGGTTGGCATTTTATGTTTTTGAAAAACATACATTTGCACATTATTATGTAATGGATACATTCAACTTTCAACAACACTGGTAAATATGTGGTTAGCTTTAGGCACAAAAACCACTTTTGTTATGGTTAGAACATGATCATGATTTGGCTTAAAATACTTGGTCTTGGTAAAATAATCCATACTGAAAAAGCAGCAATTCCTCTGTTAAAAACCACTATCGTGGCAGAAATGCAGCCATGTCTTTGTATAAAACAAACTGTTTTCTGTGCCACTAGCTGGAAAAACAGTCCCTGGTTGCTACAAAAAACTCTGGCAGGCGTCTTTCCGAGGTGATTTGCAATCCAGTATCCCCTTCACCTCCAGATGAGAGTCAGCTCAAAAACTACGTCACTTTATAAATGCTGATATGTTACATATGAAACATGCAAATGTAATGTATCCATGGTTACCAGAAACTTACAATGCCAACATTGTCTTCTGGCAGCTAGGCTGCTCCTATTCATTATAATAAACACTTTGATAAACAAAGTGTTGATTAAATGGATCTGGGACATGTGGCATATATTTATTACACAATACTTTATCAGCAGACTGTTAATGTATCTTATGCTTTAATTTCAACTTGGAAAGGGGATTTGAACATTGATGTTACAGAAAAAGAATTGGATGATATTTGTGAAAATATTACAAGGGTATCAAGAGACATCAAAATTTCAAAACGCTGATTGCTGGAAATGCTGCTTTTCTTCACCTTCTCTAGGAATGTCCCATGATCCAGAACTATTGGAGAAAAGTTCATGAACGCATTACAAACACAACCCAGACTAAGTTTGAATTTTGCCCGAGGCTTTATGTTCTCAGTGACCTAAAAATCATATCTCACCGTGGAGCCGAGGATTTCCTTCAGGCAATATAATGGTGGGAAAGCAAATTATAATTAGAAACTGGTCCAAAGAGTTGGCAAAAGTTGCATCATATGAACAAATCTCTTTCAGCGGGATGGACAGGAGAGACTGTCTGCATGAGACTCATTTACACACTTTATGGGTGTCTGAGACCTGACCAGCTGCTTGTGGATCAGAGTAGAATACGATGCAAATCCACATAGGAATAAGGCTTTCTTTTGTATGCGTTTTTGTTTCTTTGTCTGTTTGTCGTAGTTTTTTGTTCATGTTTTTTATCCTGTGATTTATTAATAAGTCAATCAATAAAATATGAATGAAAAAACTGTCTTGCTCACTGCTGTGGCTCCTGATGCTCTCACCTGTACAGTCTCTGAAGCTCCAGGGCCAGGGCCGACAGGTCCACATACTGACTGGTGCAGGTCTCCAAATACTGAAAACACAATCCAACATCAAACACAGTCAAGACGACCGACATCAAATTCAGAAACTCACACCCAGTCTCTGATCACATGTTAATTTCACCAGATAGTAACACAGAGACAGCATGAAAATAATGTGAGAAGAAGAGCAGAGCCAACCGGCTACAGGATGTGACATCACTGCTTTGGTGTCCCTCATCATGTCCCCTGAAGGCAGGACAGCTACTGTGATTTAAGACATTTATCTTTGTCTCCACTTCATACAAATGCTATATAACTTCATTTTATTACTTTGCTTAGTTATTGACTGATGGAAAGTTAAGATGTCACAATATTCATGCCTAATTTCCACTTTTTTGTATATTTTGTGAAGAGGTTCTTTTAAAAATGGATGTTTTAGTTTGTATGATATGAAGCAGCACACTATGAGAAACTGTTCATCTGTTTTACTGAATAGTGAGATTATATAAACATCTGCATTTATGTATTTTCTTCATTAAATTGTTGCCACTATATTACAGAGTCCCTGGAAAGAGGACATAATTCGTACCTGCTCCACTCTCTGTCTGAGCCGACTGTCCACAAATCCACCGCCTCTGTTCTTCATGTCTGTGCGTCTTTAAACCTGCAGCAGCAGAAACAGAAATAAATTAATAAATGTAACTACAGCATGAATTCTACACTGGCTAAAAAAACATGAACCTGTCGGAAATGACTGCTCTGCAAAAATGCTGAGCCCTGCTGCAAGAGCTGAAGAGCAGATAAATAAATAAACTGTGATAACTTACAACGCTTTTCGCTCGATGTAACCGGATATAAAAGCACAGCAGCTTCATGGTGAAATATAAACAAAAGCATTTGCTCTCATCACAGAACGACTTTTCTATAAGCAGAACTTTATCAGTTATCATTAAAGCGGTTTTTGGATCAGTAACATAAACAGTAAAAAAACAACAAATCAAAGTATCTATATGGAAGTAAATCTGTTCCATCTGATTTTGAAATTTAAAGGCCATTGAATTTCTAGCACTGAACATTCAGTTATTCTTTTAAATCCAATTCTTCAGATTCATTTTAACCTTTATTTTACAAATTCATGTTCACAAATTCAGAATCAAAAATTATAATATATATTCAAGTTGCTCAAATTCGACATGCCAAAATATGAAGTATGCAATTCAGAGTAAAAAAAACAGTAATGCTTTTTCAGACCATTTTGACATGATTTTTAACCAAATTTGAGACCAATTTTTGGACAAATGATCTTTCTCTTCTTCACACACTGCAGGTAAGTATAAAGGTAAGAAGATTAAGTGTGGTCCCCTGCAGAGGAAGGTTCTACTTGGAGTATCTAGTTATGAGTTAATTTTGCCAACATGTAAGTGCAAATTTAAAGTAAAAAGATGAGGCTCATTTAAAGGTTTAAAGATGTGTAACATCAAAAGAGCTTAACTCAGTATGACATAAAGAAATAAAATTAAGGATGAATGAAATTAGACTGTAAAAAATGTAGTGATTCTAACCTCATATATTCAAATTTAAGATCACTGAATAACATTTAATTAAAAAATAAAAAATTGAATTTCAGAGCATTTACAGACTTTTTTAGGACCTGCAGACACCCCGCTTGTCCCAGAGGTCAACAATGTGTCCCAGGTTCACACCCAAATACAGACGCTGTGCTCACTGAGCTGTCACACATCTTTGTCATGGGAAGACACATTTACACAGATACAGATGTGAGGCAGGCTTATCTCACCCCTCTCAGACCCAACGCTCATCTGTGCTTTCAATCAAATGTGAACACCAGCGAGACACATGTGCATTCATCTCATTCCCGCAGACAGACTCAGATTAACACAGACCGCCAAAGCAGTGACACACACACACACACACACACACACACACACACACACACACAGACAAACATGAAGCAAAGATAGAGATCATTTCCATGTCAATCATCAGTCTAACTATTTACCCTTTAACATCTGGAATGATATGTGCTGCGTTTAGAAGCTTTGAAAACTGAAGATATTGGGGAAAAAATAAAAATAAAAAATTGCACTTTTTTGGGCCATGTCGTGTAACGTTGCTCACTGCCCTCTTCCCGTGCTTTTGAAAGAACTGAAGCTAACTTGCTTAGGTTTCAAAGGGTTAATTGGAAGCATAACTCTCACAGCTGAGTAGCAGCAGCAAACTCATGTAGGAGGCTTCAATCAAAGAAATCACTCTGATCATCTGTTAATACTCCATAAACAGGGTGATTTTGGGAACAGTGCTAGTGTCATATACTCGTTTAATAGTCGATACCGCTTCTGTAAAGTATGGACATGATTTAAGCGAGAAAACTAAACGTTACGAGTGTTTGTATGTCACAACAGAGCAACTATTCTTTTAGAAATAACGAGCGGGAAGTAGAAAACATTTACCGTTAACGCCGGTGTAACATTTCCATGTCTGTGTGTGTGTGTGTGTGTGGACACAGACAGGACTGAACCAAAACACACACACTCCCAGCACTTAAAGTCAGACACACACGGCCATCTTTAACATGACATGTTGTTACGTACCTTAATAAAAACACCACCGCATAGCAAAGTGTCAGTAACTCTGTTAAACTCACTGTGAGCTTCTGTTTACAGTCTGGCAGCGTGGGGACTCACCCCGGAAGTGAACGCTTCTTTTTCTTCTTCTTTGAGGTTTAACGGCATCTGGCATCCTTAGAGACGCAGTACTGCCACCTACTGGTGTCAGTAAACTCCTACACTCCCACGAAATAACTGAATATAAAGATGTATTTAAATATCTTTATATGCAGTCTATGCTCCCACTCTCCCACCATAACATATCAAGACTTTAGATACAGTTTGTCACCAGATCTGTCCTCAGGAGGCTGACTAAACGTGTCCACTTCCAGCACACTCCAGGACAGTTTTTACTCCTGTTCATTTTAGAAGGTAGAAGGCAGATTTATTTATCATTTTGTAAAAAAAAAACTTCAACAAAATAATAGAAACAGAAAACACATATGTAAAACCCATTTTACACCACTTTAACACATATTAAATAAAGTGCAAATATTTACCATTACATCTTAACATTAAAAAAAAAAACATTAAAAAACACCCATATTTATATAAATATTAAAATAAATTATAAAAAATATCAATAAATATACATTGTTATAATTGTTCTTTTTGATAGGTATTTCCTGAAACATGCATATGTTCTATGGTCTCTGACACTTGACAATAGGCATTTTGCAGCAATGTTTTTTTTTCACATCCAGATGGATGTGGAAAAAAAAACAAACACTGATGAACAGAGAAAAAACGTGATATGAAATGTTTGTCATTCTTTGTGAACAAAATAAGTCACAAGTAATGTGCATTTTTCTTCACCTTTCCTACATTATTTTATTTAAATAATTTATTCTCTCTTTATTTAGGATATAACTGATCAAAATGGGAATTTGATAATGGAAATGGACTTGAACCATGATGTTTCTCCTCTTTTCTTCTTCATGTTTATTACTTAATGTATTTTATTAATATAGTTTTTAAAAATGTATCTATCCTTGAGTGCCTTCACCTTTTTACATGCTTGCTAGTCTTTTGGCTTGTACTTTTATTTATTCTATCCTTATTATATATAACCGTTATTTACCTTGAAGCACTTGATTTTGTTGTGATTTATCATCGCTAAAACAGGCTTGAAGTAAGTAAATTTTCTGACTGCCAAATTATAAATAAAATAGATAAATGAAAATAATAAAAGAGAGAGAAAGAAACACAGTTAAATGAATGTGGTTTATGTGAGCAAATAACCAAACAAGGGTATGAACATATGGTTTATTACACAGACTTGAAAGGGCGACCAAATGACCAAATCTAACCTAAAGAAATAAAAGAAACCAAAATACATTCACTGACCTCCTTTACTAAAGCAAACAGCAGAAAAAACAATTTTACAGAATCAGCAGTGCTTCCCTACGAGCTCCAGCACCAAAAAGGAGGACACAGTCAACTGGATGGAGGCGTTAGAGGGGCTGGATGGGGTCGTGGTCTGGACTCTGTGCAGCTCAGTCTGGTTCTGCTACAGAAAACTGGGTTAACATTTCTATATGTAGCTGGCTGTGTGCACATGAAACAAGGACTGAACACAAACTGTTGTCACTGAGATGGAAGTAAAACTGCTGTCTATAAAATCACTGTGCTCCCTTCATTTGAACTGACCGGCCTCAACTAAACCATAAGAAACAGGCCATCATCTCTCCTCCATCACAATTTTTAACGGACACTGTGCATTCAGAGAAGCTCTCAGGGGATCCATTAAATTCAGATTCACCCATCAAGTGAAGAGAGATTCATCATTCTGGAAAACGATGCTTCCTCCTCACCAGCAGAGATCTTAAAGCATCTTCAAACTTGATTTCAAATATTCACCCTTTGAAACTTGAGCAAGTTGAATTCATTTCTTTTTAAAAACATGGGGAGAAGGCAACGAGCAACTTCACAAGACACAGCCCAAAAATTTGCACCAAAAAAAGGAGTAAAAAAGTTCCCTGACACACACACAACAAGAAAATCACCAAAAATGGGTTGAAAATAATATTATTACATATATTTTTGTTATATTTTTTGTAGCATTTTAACATAGTTTTCTGGACATTTTGGGGGAAGGGGCTGTCATTTTTCTAATGAAACTCATTTTTAAGTAATTTTCTTGTCACCCTTTTGGTCTTTCTTTCAATTTTTTGGGACATTTCTTGCCAAGTTCGTCATTACCTTTTCCACCATGTTTTTGAAAAAGAAATCATACCAATTTGTTGAGGTTTCAAAGGGTCAGACAGAAGGCAGAAGGTAGATTTACTAGTCATTTTTTAAACAAAGTTTAAACAAAGTTTAAAACAACAAAATAACATTTGTCCTTGATCCTGCTATGTCTTTAAAGTTAAAGAAAGAAGGAGTTGATTAAAATCAGCAGCTGCTTTGAAATTCAGATAGCTTATGAAAGGCATCTGAACGCAGCAAAATAAAACTGGTTTCAGAGGGTTAAGTATTTCTTTATAACATTAAATGTTCACGATTAAAAAAACAATTCAACATTCAAAGTTAAATGTAAAAACATACTTCATTTTATAACACTCAAACCTTCACTCACTTCACCTGCATTTGGCCTGTTAGTCATTACTAGTTACTGTGCAGCCGAGCAGCTGAAGAAATCCCTGAGAATAAGTTAGAGCAGACTTCAAGCTGAGTGTGTGTTGAAGTCTTGGTCTGCTCTTTTAACCCTTTGAAACCTGAGGAATTTGGTTTGATTTCTCCCAACAACACGGGAAGAAGGTGATGAGCTACAAAAGAAGAAATGACTGAAAAATTAGCAAGAAATTGGTAAACGGCAAGATAAAATAAAATAAAACAAAAAACAAAGAAAAGAAAGATGCTGGATTTTAGCCTACTCTTTGGGGAAAGTTAAGAAACAGACAAGCAAAGAAAAAATAAATAAAATTATAATCACAAAAAAAAGAAAAAAAAAATGACGTGGGAAAAGTGATTAAAAAAATATAATCATTTTGTAACATAATTTTAAATATATAATTCTGATGATTGTAAATATAGTTTTTCCCTGGCTCATTTTTTTCTTTTCTCAAGAAAAAAATCTTTTTTAAAATTATTTTCTAAATGTGCTCATTTCTTGCAATTTGTGAAACATTTTTTTACCAAGTTGCTCATTTTCGTTTTTCCATGTTTTCTAAGAAAAGTGGCGTCTCTCCAGGTTTCAAAGGGTTAAATCTTCACCTGTTAAATCTTGCTGCTTGTATTGGTTTGGGCTTGCTCAGTGGTTTTGTCATATACTTTACAAACATGTGAATTGAACCTTGACAGCGTGTTATTTCCTGTGATGCTCCACTATAACAAAGCTGTTTGCCAGCTGCTCCTCCTGTCCTCTGCCTGTCTCTGCTGTCACAGTGTCCTCTCCGTCCTGCTGCTGCGTGCTGCCTCCTCCCTCACAGCTCGAGCAGTCTGCTGCACTGACGCTCAGCGCCGAGTGCGGACACACAGACGGCTGCCTCTGCTCTCTCATCCCCCCAGCATCAGAGTGAGAGGGTCTGGAGCGTCTGCTGGCGGCACGGCTCGGTGCTGGAGCCCACTCCATCAACGGCCTCCTGAGGCTCTGCTCCTCTGCCTCCCCCTCTGTGCTCGTCTTTCTCCCTTTCTTCCTCCTCTCTCTGCTTTCCTCTCCTTTCTTGTTTTCTTCTTGTCTCTTTGCTTCTTCTCTGGTGTCCTGCACATTGAGCTGGCCCATCCTCTCTGCCAGCTCCCTCAGGTCCTGCGCCTCCTCCATGGAGCTCAGAGAAGGAAGCTTTGGGATGACTTGTCTCTTATTTTGTAGGTCTGTAAAAATTTAAGTTTCACATCCAAACTGCAGGTGAATTTTCAGCTGAGCAACGAGTAACAAAACCTTAGCTTTCAAAAGCAAAGATTATCAGCAAATGTCTCTTTAACAAAGTGCACAGAGAGGATCTTTTTCTAGAAAGTTAAAAAGTCAGATAATTAATATCATTTAAATGAAAATACAGTGTATACTATAGTTGCTATCCTTTGAATATATCTAGTTCTCTCTTTTTTATCCATTAACAGTTTCATTATTTTAAAATGAACATGGTGATAGAAGATTGTAACCCCTTTGAAACCTGGAGCAAATCACATTTCTTGTATTTAAACCTTTGAATATTGAGTAAATTGGGGCAATTTCTTTCAAAACATTTGGAAAAAGGAAATTAGCAACTTGGTGAGAAGTGTTCCATAAACTGCAAGAAATTGGCAAATTAAAAAAAAATATATAATTATTATTATTATGATTACATATTTAAAATTATGTTACAGAAGTATTATAGATTTGTAAAAACTTCCCAAGTAATTTCATGCTGTTGTTTTCTAACTCTCTTTTTTTTCTTTTCTTTATTCTTTTGGGGAGATGGGGGGATTTAAGCCTTTAATTGATTTAATTGAAGGACACTGATGTACATGTTTTGATATACAATTGAAATTTCAATTAAAAAAATATTGTTTAAAAAAAGCAAAATTTTAAACGCAGGTCTTTTACTTGTAACAGGGTATTATACAGTGTGGCATTAGTATTGCCACACACTATTAGTACTTTTATTAAGGTAAAGAAACTGTGTAAGTCTTCCACCATGGGATTTTGGTCCAAACTGAGTGTTATAGTGGTAGCGGCTTGAATGCATAGTGCACTTCATCAGTAGATCAGTGTGTATTCAGCTTTGTTTAACACTATATGTGTGTGTGTGCGCGTGTGTGTGTGCGTGTGTGTGTGCGTGTGCATGTGTTACCTTCTGCAGCCTGGTGGTGTGTGTGGACAGGAGGCTCTGCCTGCTTCAGGCTGGTTTCTCCTTGGGATCCAGCTCTCAGTGTGATGTGCAGAGAGATGGCCTGAGGGCCGCTGAGCTCATCATCCCCTCTGCCTCCATCAGTGGTGCTGATGCTGGTGTCTCCTGGAGTGGACGTCTCACCACTGGTTCTGTCATGACAACCACTGTCTCTGCCATGACAACCACTGTCTCTGCTGTCGTCTCCAAACACTTCGTCAGCTTTGCCGCCATCGTTCTTACAGCGTGCAGCTGTAGCAGCAGCTCTGGCGCCTTTCACAGAATGTCTTTTTGGGAGCTCAGCAGCTTTACTGTCCTCACTGTAGTTATTGTCGCTAGTAGTTTGAACATCAGTGCTGCCTCTGCTCCTGCTGCTGCTCGCTCGCTGAGGTTTGTCCGGCAGCAGAGGACGGCCCCTGAAGGCCAGGTCAGGGTAGGTCATCTGCATCTCCATGATGGACGGGTCTACGCTGAGGACATGGCGGCGGCGAGGCTTGGGCTGAGGTTTCACTGCACTCTCACACCTGCTGTCCAAACACTGAGGTACCTGCAGAAACAAACAGAGCGAGGTCAGTGTGGAGTGCAGCTGGTTAGGTTTGTTTGGTCATAGCAGGACAGTTTCATTGCTGATGTTAAAATGAACCCACACTGATTATTATTTCTCTGCTCTCACTGCTTCACTGTCAGCTCCTTTCTTTCTTTTTCTCCTCCTTCTCCACTAGTTAAGCAGCCCTCGACACTCTTGCTGCTTTCATGTGATCCTTGCAAAAGTTCATACTTACCATATTTACGAGTTATGAGCACATGAACGGCCTTCCAAAATTGTTATTACCAGTAGTAAATTGTGAAATTTCGATGGTGCCCGAGTGACGTTTGCGTGATGTTTCAGGGCAGCAGAAATGTTGGAAAGCATGTAAACAGTGTCAACAGCAGATTTTTGTTGCAATCACCTCTTCAACATCTTAAGCCCTTATTCACTGAGACAACAGGAACATAAAGACAGCTGGCTAAGCAAATATTGGCTAATTATAATGTTGTTTCAGCTGTTTATAGACAGATTAAAACATCAACTTCCTGATGCACAGTCTACGTGCTTTCGTTCTGCTGCTGAAGCACAAAGCAGCTCTGTGCTACTTGCTTTTGGTAAAACATAGGCACGAAAAAAATCCTTTTTACTTCTAGTATCCATGTCTGTTGCTTTTTTTTGACCAGAGCACTTCAGTGCTTGTATATACGACTGCACAACTGGGAAGTATGATATTTCCGAACAGCATCTGTCCTACCTCTTTTCTATCTGCCTCTTCCTTCTTCTCCTCCTCCTCCTCCTCCTCCTCCTCCTCCTCCTCTTCTTTAGGTTCTACTGTTGTCTTCTTCTCTGTGGTCTCGTCCAGTTTTGCAGGCCCCGCTCTCCTCTGGAGCACCTTCAGCCACTCCTGCAGAGTGACATCACAGCTGTCACATGACAGTATTCAACAACACAAGTTACTGTGACCTTTGACCAGGTCCTATGGCTGCCACTGATCAGCATATACTTGTTGGGTGGAGAGCAGGGAGACACTATCAGTATGGCATGTTTGTATATTGTGGTAACTAGTGATCAATCATTTGGCAGGTTTCCATGAGAGATTTGCACAAACTCTAACTTTCAAAATGTTGCTAAAATACAACTGTGAGATGACTGCATTTCCACTGAGCAATTTTCTGTGACTTCTCCTCTGGTGATAACATTCAAGTAACCATGGTGATGGATGTTTAAAACGTCTGCAGCTTTATTTCTATTGCAGCCACCAAACTAGCCGTCATTATTTCCAATCCAAGGGCACGTAGGAATGTCATATGTGCGATTATGGATAGTCCTTCCCCCTACTTCTAGATGATCTGCTCAACTTTTGAAAAGTTATGTGATGCAATAACAGCTCTTTTAGCTCCTGCTGCATCATGAGGGAGCCAGTTCCTACTGACAAGCTCATAGCCATAGCATCATGTGATTTGTAAAAGTGAATGAATCGCCCGAAATACAACCTCAAGCGATCGTAAAAACTTTTTTTGTTTTTTCTGAAATTGACTTGTTTCAATTAGACAAATTTTTTGGCAATTTAAATTTGCGCAGTTTAAGGGTAATTGGAAACCCACCTCCTGTTTGAAGCAAAAAGTCATTCAACATTGCTGGCCACATGTATCATGTTTTTCTTCATTCTTTTCCTTTTCTGAGAGTCAAATTCTGTCAAAGTTGTACTTGGGTTGTGCTCATTAAAACCTGGAGCTATATCTTTGATTTTCTTTGATTGTAAGATTCTGATTTTGTTATTAGCATCATTTCTCATTATACATGTTATGTTCTCTTTAAAAGACACTTCATGTTGGATTCAAAAATGTGTCAGACAGCAATGCAAGGCCCTCAAATCAGACGCCAGAACACAGAAACACGTCAGCGGCGCCAGTTTCCATCAGGATTGTTTCACTTTCCAACAAACAAAAAACATATGCCATCAAAAATCACCTGAAAGCTTCTTTAATCATGGAGAAACTCCCACAGGGGCCACCGTGTTATTTACTGTAGTATAATCAGCTGCAGTTATTATGCTTATGTAAGAATGCTTATTGTGGTTGGATGATTTGTGATCTGACCTGTGCTCCCAGCTGCTCCTTCTCCAGGAGCTCCAGGAGGTGGTAACACTCCACTCTGGCCAGCAGCAGCTCAAAGCCCAGCAGCATGGCTCTGTGCGGGTCAGCCTCCTCACTCAGTCTGTACTCACTGACACACATCAGACGGTTCAGAGGACAGCCGCGGATAACACCACACACACGCACGCACGCACAAACACACACACACCTTACTATTGACATTTCAAAATCATCACAACTTACTGCTTAAGAAAAATAGACATGGTTTTTTTTTTGCTGTGACTTATGATTATGAAGTAAATGTTGATTGCATAATGTAATGGCTATAGAGTAATGACGCCATCAGCTTTTAAATTGGCTCCAAATAAAAATCACAATCAGAAATATTTTATTGATTTCCGGGGGGAAATTGTTTTGTCAGCAGAGAGAATTATAGCAAGTAGAAATAAGTACTAGCATAAGTATATAAAAATATAAAGATGAAAAACAGATAAATTGGAATAGAAAAATAGAAACAGAAATGGTAAACAATTAGCGCTAGTATGTAAATATTTAAATTACAATATGGATAATGAGCTGAGTGTGTTGATATACCTCACTCAGTCTGTACTCACTGACACACATCAGACGGTTCAGAGGACAGCCGCGGATAACACCACACACACGCACGCACGCACAAACACACACACACCTTACTATTGACATTTCAAAATCATCACAACTTACTGCTTAAGAAAAATAGACATGGTTTTTTTTTTGCTGTGACTTATGATTATGAAGTAAATGTTGATTGCATAATGTAATGGCTATAGAGTAATGACGCCATCAGCTTTTAAATTGGCTCCAAATAAAAATCACAATCAGAAATATTTTATTGATTTCCGGGGGGAAATTGTTTTGTCAGCAGAGAGAATTATAGCAAGTAGAAATAAGTACTAGCATAAGTATATAAAAATATAAAGATGAAAAACAGATAAATTGGAATAGAAAAATATAGAAACAGAAATGGTAAACAATTAGCGCTAGTATGTAAATATTTAAATTACAATATGGATAATGAGCTGAGTGTGTTGATATATATTGATATATATATATATATATATATAATATGTCAATAAAGTGTGTGTGTTTGTGTGTCCACTGTATTTTTTGTATGTCAACATTTCCAAATAAAGAAAATTTAAAAAATAAAAAAAAAGGAGTGGAGTCAACGTGAAAGTTGACAGAAATGTGAAAACTCAACTTTTCTCAAACAAATTTAAGAGAACATAGGACACTTGTAAAAGTGACTTATTCTATCTTATGTGCCACTTTATTGACATATTTTGATTAGATGTTTAAAGTCTCACTCACTGGACTAACCTCAGGCCTTTTCTCTGAGTGGATGTACAGACATGGTGACACCTCAGCAGCTGTAAGAACCTTCCTGTCTACAGCATTTATTGTGGCTCTTGTTGTGGTTCTCCTTGTTCCCTACCTGTGAGGAGTGTCAGTGTGGGGCAGGTAGCCGATAGAGGCCAGGACGGACTGGATGGTGGAACTGCTGAGAACTGGCAGGAGACAGTAAACAAACGGACCTGTGAAAGCCTGAAGGAGACACAGAGAAACAGAAATACTTATTGGCAATTTAAGAGCATTTTGCAATAAAGCACACTGAGATCTAAATCTTAAACAATCGATTTCACCCTGGTGCACAGGATAGCACTACTGTAATGAAGAGTGAGCTGTTTGATGTATGAAAAAAGAGGTTTTGATGTAACCCTTGCAGTGTTTTAAGTGGCAAGTTTTCTTTTAATTCTCAGAATGTTCTTTCTAAAGTTAGGGTATTCTCTGTGAACATCATAAAAATGTTTGGTTTTTTTTTGTTAATGCATTAACATATTACAGGAATGTTTCATAAAAAATGTTCTGTAATCTCCCAGCTTAATAACAACCTGAAAACATTATCTGAAAGCTGCTTTGAAAATGTTCCTTTCTTTGTTTTCATGTAACAGTGTGGGAACATTCTATGATCTGTCACAGTTCAACATCACCAAACATTCCAAAAATGTTGCAATTAAAACATTACGTCTTAGTCAGCTTTTAACGTTACAGGGACATTATCTGAAATGATAAACACCCTTAAAACATTCTTTGAACACTTAAATTAAAATGTTTTCTTTAAAACATTATTACAACTTGTAGGTAACGTTAGCCGATGTTGTGGGAATGTTCCCTGCTGAATGTTCTGAATGTTCCCTGGGTGGAGGTTGAGGGGGGGCCTAGCAGCTCATTTCTGCTCTAGGCCCCCTAACGAGTTAATCCGGCCCTGCATGATTCCAGACTACTTTGTGGGGAAAAGAAAGAAAGAAAAAGAGAAAGAAAGAAAGAAAGAAAGAAAGAAAGAAGAGGAGTAACAAAAAAGTCACCTTGAGAGTCTTGATCTCCTTCCTCCAGGGCTGGATGAACAGATTGAGGCAGACGGTCTCCAGCAGCTCGGTGGCTTTGATGAGAGCAGTCAGGCGTTTCCTGCGGTCAGAACTCGGGGCTTCACAGAGGTGAGTAACAGCCTGGTAGAACGGGAACACCGTGAAAGTCCCGGCGGGTTCCGGTTCTCTCAGCAGGTACTGAGCCGCTTTCCTCAGCAGACAGTCATCCCGACACGGCCGGACCTCCGGACACAGCTCCCGGTAACACTTGACATAGTCCTTATACAGGTCCTGCCGGGACACCGGGGCCTGTTGTTCAGTCCTGCTGTCGTCCTTCATGACTGAGACACACACACTGACACACACTGACACACACACACTGCTGTCTGCTCTCTACAATGAGGAAGTACAGCTGTCAAACAACCTGAGGAGGAAGTGAAAGTGAGAACAGCGTTTTTATGCTCGTCCCTCCACAGCCTGTTCCTAAATGTGACAGCTACTTCAGACACTTCTCTTAATTAAACAGCAGATAGTTATTCACTTTTTTAAGTGAACCAGACTTAAAACACAACTTACACGAATAAAATATATGAATAGACTAAAAGAAAAATTTATAAAGTTTTATAAACTTTTTTTTTTAATTTCCAGGCACATCAGAACGAAACTAAAATTGCTCAAGGGCTTATCGTAAATTACATCATGCTGTAAAACTACGATGTCTCATGACATATTGGCATTAATGGCTTGATTGTAGACTAAAGTTTAGCCTACTGATATTTCAGTTTGTTGTATAAAGGCTACAGACTCTTATAGAATGTCAGGAATAGGCTGCTGTATACAAGGTTAAAAACACAAAAGTTTAAAATATGTTTCTATGTTAGAAATCCTGTTGGTAGCTATATTCCCCATCTAAGTGTTCTAGGCTACCTTAGAGTATTGTGAAAGGGTGTGTTTTATTGTGAAAACCCTCAGCCGGATGTGTTGAACTACATGTAATTTAACCGCAGCAGCTTGATTGCTGGTAGTTCAACTACATTTAAAACTGTCAAGATTTTGGAAAATTATGACACTTTTTTACATGCATTGCCTTACTGATCTCACTGTGTATTTGTGTGTGTGTGTACCTGTTTATTTTTCTTGTTATATAGATTGTTTTGTTTGGTTTCTTGCTTTTTATTTATTTACCTATTTATTTTCTCATCTGTATACTGCATTTTCAGTTGAATCTTTCAGATATATTGGGTTTTTTAAAACTGTTATTAAAAGTTATTATCAACTTTAAGTTAGTTATTAAATAACTTTTTGACCAGAATAAATGATTATAATCAGTTACAGTTACTGAGAAAAATATTTAAATAAATTACAGCAAGTAATGAAAATCTTGGTGATTACTAAGGGGTTAAATATTAAAATATATATATTTTCAGTAAAAAAATCTTTAAATGTTGAATCTAATCCAATCTAAATTTATTTATAGAGCACAACAGAGCTGACCAAAGTGCTGTACAGCGATAAATTAAAAAATAGTGATAAAAATAATAAATATAAAATAGCACAAAAGACACAAAAAAAAAACCCCAAGAAAACCCAAGCTATTTAAAAAGGCAATAAACCACAAGGTAAAAAAAACTACAGAAACTGACAACTGTCATACATGTCTAAGAAAGCCAAGGAGAATATATGATTTTTTAAATGAGATTTAAAAACAGCCAAGGTGGGGGCTAGTCTCATCTAGTGGGCAGCTCATTCCAGAGTTTGGGGGCCACAACAGTAAAGGCTCTGTCTCCCCTGTGTTCCAGTCTTGTTTTAGGGATGAATAAAACATTCATTCTGTAGCTGTAGCTGTAGCTGTAGATAAGAATATGCTGAAAATCAACATTAGTATCATAGAATAGACTTTAATATGGCAAAATATAAAAACAAAAGAACATAAAACAAAGGTTCCTTCAGTCAAAGACTTCAGTCAGAGACATATTTTATCCATGCATGGTCTTTATCCAGTCAGTTTATACACATATACTCTGTATGTGTAACAGGTGGAATGATGGTTGGTACTGAAGTTCCCATGGTTAACAACTGTAATCTGCACTGACCACATCCTGCGATCCGACTCACTGAGGTTAAAAATCCAAACACATCACTGTAAGTATCTGTAACAGCATAATTTAAGTTCTGAGGATAAACTTCAAGTGCTTTACATGTTGAAATTAAAATAGAACTAATAAATAACAATAGAAAACAATAGGAAAGTGGACACAATGTAGAATGAATCAGTTCAGTCTCACAGTCTCTAAAAATTAGGGTATATTAATGAAAAGCTGAGGGGTCAGTGGAGAATTTGACTTGATCTGGAGGTTTGTCTCTGAAGCGTTTGCAGCCTGTAGGTGAGGATACTTTTAATTGAATTTGTTTTTTGCTAATGAAGCTTTGTCATTAAAAGCTACTAAATATGAGCATTAGCCCTTGTGAACAAATAATGGCTGAAATGTAGCTGAATGCAAATTTGCCTCTAAGAGAGAAATAAGTTGTTACATTTTCAAAACTTAAAATCTGAATCTCGAGTTCAAGTGTTGGTGTATGTTTGGGTATCAGAGGTTGCTGGCTGCCAGGATCTTGTCACGGTTTTCTTCGTACTGGTGCAGCATCTTCTGGAGGTCATGGTCAGCAGGAATCACCTGCCACACACACACACACACACACACGATAAAGAATTCCAAGTCAGCAGATTGCTCCAGGAGACAAAGTAGAATTTGTTGTACGCCTCCTTCCACCAGTCAAATTGCAGTTACAGTTTGTACATCATGTCACAGTGAAGTTGCCCTTTGACCTTGTGGATATAAATGCCATCACTTTATTATTTTCTCCTCTTAGGCATTTATGTGAAATTCTGTCATTATTAGTGTACGAATTCTTCAGTTATATCTAAAAACATGTTCTGTGAGGTCAAAGTGGCCTTGACCTTTGACTCCAAATTCTAATATGTTCATTGTTGAGTCCAAGTGGATGCTTGTGCCAAACTTGAGACAAATTCCCAATGGCTGCCTTGCAATATTGCATTCAAGAGAATAACATAGCCAAAAGGTAACAGTGGCCTTGACCTTCGACAAACAAATTCTTATCAGTTCGTTGTTGAGCCCAAGGGGGCGTTTGTGCCAAATTTAAAGAAATTCCCTACAGGTGTTCTTAAGATATCCTGTTAATGAGAATGACACAGACAAGGCCACAGTGACCTTTGACCATCAACCACCAAACTCTTAGCAGTTCATAGCTGAGTCCAAGTGGTGGTTTGTGCTGAATTTGAGAATATTCCCTAAAGGCCTCAATGATTCCAAGATCATAGCGACCTTTGACCATCGACCACAAATATCCAAACAGTTCATCTTTGAGTCCAAGTTGACATTTGTGCCAAATTTGGGGAAAAAAAACATCCTTAAGATGTTCTTCAGATATCACATTCACAAGAATGAGACACATGAGGACACAGTGACCTTGACCTTGACCTTTGGCCACCAAAATCTAATCAATTTATCACGAAGTCCAACTGGACATTTTTTCCAAACTTAAAGAAATTCCCTTCAGGAGTTGTTAAGATATGACGTTAATGAGAAAGACACAGACAAGGTCAAAGTGACCTTTGACTACAAAATTCTTGCTAGATCATTGTTAAGTCCAAGTGGTGGCTTGTGCCAAATTTGAGAGTATTACCCAAAGGCCTTCTTGAGATATCATGTTTGAGAGAGAAAGAATATATATATATATATATATGTATATATAATCAGTTCATCTTTGAGTCCAAATAAATGTTTTTGCCAAATTTGATTTAAAAAATTCCTCAAGGTGTTCTTGAGATACCCTGTTCACGAGAATAAAACCGATGAGATCACAGTGACCTCGACCTTTGACCACCAAAATCTAATCATTTTATGACTGAAGTCAAGAGGATGTTTGTGCCAAATTAAAATAAATAAATTGGCTCATGACCTTCTTGAGATATCAAGTTTACAAGAATTGAGCGCACAGACAGATAACCAAAAAAACATAAGGCCTCTGGCCTCAGCTATCACCAACGCAAAGGCATAAAAAATACAAATTTGAAGATCGCTTTGACACCAGGACACACAGTCACATCTCATAACACGAGGGATAAAGTAATAAACCAAAGCAAAGAGTTGCCAGGATATGAATGGTCACGCACCAGAACAGGAGCAGGAAGTTGGAACGAGTTCTGCTTGATGAGCCAGTCCTCATGCAGCTGGTGGATGGACTCCAGGTACTCCTGGTGGACAGATGACACAATGGATACACATTCACAAAATGTCCATCTTCAAAACTCAAGAAAACCTTTCAATTTGGTTGTTTTTCTGTATATGAAATGACATCCTCACCAAGGGAATGACTTTTTCCTCCTCTCTGCACCTCTGCTTTAACCTCTCGTGGCAGGTCTGAGGAGACGTCTGCAGGTAGACTGGAGAACAAACATCAATGAGCTGCTTAAACGAATTTAGATGATACAGAGGAAGTTCATTATGCCTTATGAGTGAATGGTGGGAAAGACTATTTTGTGATACTGATGAGGGGGTGGCTGAAGTTCTTCAAACCTTTTCATGTTTAACAAAATAACATACAAAAAAAAAAGAAAAAACTTACAGGTGACAAGGAAATGACCTGAAAGTTAGCTTTAAAATAGAGAGAGTCATTAGAAAATTCTAACATAATTTTTTCCATTGTTTTTTTTAATAATTTTAATTTTATATTTAAAATTAGGTTACAGGAATTATTATTATAATTATAACTTTTTTCTAGTGATTTCCTAATTTTGTTTTTTTACTTTTCTTTCTTTTTTTGGGTAGTCTTCTTGTAGATTTTGAATTAACTATTTTGGCAAATATTTGGGTAATTGCTTGTTCAGTTACTCACTGCCTATTTTCCATTTTTTTGTGAAAAATCAAGCCAATTTGCTCAGATTTCAAAGGGTTAAATCGGTTTCTATCATTGTCTGTCTGCTATTAGTCTAAGTATGAAGGCAAGATAAAAAAACCCTACACCTGCATTCATAGTTTGATATTATAATGTGAGGTGTGTTTTTAAAGCCGTACTCTCTAACGGAAGACAAGAGTGTGCAATGAGATGTTTCACCTCGGTCACAGAGCACCGTCAACCAGACAGGTGGAACAAGACAAACCCGATCTGCATTTTTTTAGAACAAAGTAGGACAACACCACCACCACACATGATTATCATCAATAAAAAGAATACAGCTTTCAGTTTCAGAGGAGCAGCTGCTGCAGAGGCAAGTAAAAGCAAACTTTTAGAACCAGACTGAACCACTGAGAGTATGGTTTCCATGAGAGCACAGTTGGTTTCATCTAAAGTAGGTTAAAAAAAAAAAGGACAACACTATAATTTAGTCAATTTTATTTATAAAGGCCATTATCACAAAGCACGGTTTGCCTCAGAGGGCTTTGCAGCATACGACATCCCTCATCCATCCAGACCCATTGGCAGATGATGATGAGGGATCCCTCTTCCAGGACGGACAGACGTTCAAAGATGTCATAGTAATAAATCACTGCTTTTCTCAGAAAAGGAGCGTTCTATTACTGTTGAATTAACAAATGGTTAAGTTTCACTTTCACTACGCCTAGCATTCTGCTGCTCCGTCTGTGCCCAGAGTATGCTCTGTGCTCCCAGAGTGTGGTGCTCTGAATAACTAAATGGTCTATATATATTCTAATTTTGCTCCAAATTAACAGTCAAGCCACAAAAATAGAAAATCAGTATGTGGAGGTTAATGCTTTTATTGTGGTAGTCTGCCACAAATAAATGTACGTGTGGGAAACCCTGCTTCATCCTTAAGTCCAAGTGGACATTTGTGCCCAATTTAAAGAAATTCCCTCTATCAGTCCCTGAGATATCTTGTTCATGGGAATGAGATGAATGAGAGGTCACACTGACCTTCGACCATCAAAATCTAATCACTTCCAGTTTGAGTCCAAGTGGATGTTAGAGAAAAATTTGACTGAAATTGTTAAAGTGATTCAAATTTTAGCTGTATTTCCTTGTTTTTTATGAAGTTGTTGCAACTTAAATGACAAGTGGAATTTCCTTGTTCTTTCTAAGTTTTATCAACTTAAGTAAACCAAGTTGTTATTTCTTATTTATATTAACGATTTGTCCAATGTATCAAATCAACTATCCAAAATTTTATTTGCTGATGATACTAGTTTGTTTTTTTTCCCACAGAAGTCTTAATATGATTGTGAAAGTTGTCAATGAAGAATTAGATAAAATCTCTAAATGGTTCAAAATTAACAAATTGTCGCTAAACATTAAGAAAACAAATTTTATTCTGTTTAGTAACAATCACAAGAAACTTGATGAGAATATTACAGTGTTGATTGATAATGTCTCAATAACTAATGTTAATTCGACTCGTTTTCTTGGTGTACTAATTCATAAAAACCTATCTTGGAAACCTCATATTTCACTTATCTCAACTAAAATTGCAAAAAATATTGGGATAATTGGAAAAATTCGTTATCTTTTAAATACAAAAGTTTCCCTCAACCTTTATTATTCTATGATTTATCCCTTTATCAGTTACTGCAACATTGCCTGGGCCAGTACTCACCAAACAAAATTGCAACCTATTTTTAAGTTACAGAAACGAGCAGTGAGGATCATTGCCCTTTCAGCCCCAAGAAGTCATTCATTACTCATATTTCGTAAATTCGGCATTCTCAATATTTATCAGATTAATAGTTTCCAAATAATTCAATTTGTGTATGGTTCTTTAAATAAAACACTTCCCACTTTCTTTCACAATTTCTTTTCTTTAAACAATCAATTTCACAATTATTTAACCCGAAAGGCGTCCCAGCTCCGGCCACCACCATCACGAACTACATCATCCCAATTTAAGATCTCCTACAGAGGATCCAAGTTATGGAATTCACTTCCTCCCCACCTTGTCAAACCTTCTGATGAATCATTTAAAAAATCTGTAAAGAATTTCTTGCTGTATCAATAATACCCACCTGATCTGTGTGTGTGTGTGTGTCAGTGTGTGAACCTCAGAGTGATTTTATATTTTCATGCATATGACAATGTCCAATTTAATGTTGATCTAGGGTGGTCCTCTTGTCAAGCCCCTTGAGGGTTTTTAGGACCTCCTTGCATATTTCCCATTTTTATGATAATTGTAATGTTGACTTTTAACATGTGCTAAATAATAAACAAACAAACAAACAAGTTAGTCTGACTTGACTTGATCATCACAAAGAGGATTTCACCAGTAATGAAGTTAGTACTTCTGTGAGTTCTCTTTTCTTTTTAAGAAAATGCAAATATGATTGACTACTTTGCAACCAATACAATACATTTATAAGGCACCGTAAACTTGGTTTTACTTAAGTTGATAAAACAAAGAAAGACTGATTTAATTAAACTTGTCATTCAACTACATTTTAAATAAAGTTAACAATTAGATAGTAAACATAAATTAAGACTAATAGTTATATCTATATATCTATTTTAAAAGTAAAATCAACTTGTCAGATATTTGTGTTTTTTATTGCGTTCACCAGAATGGGACAGATGGACCTAAGTATGGATGGGCAACCTGAAAAAAAAAAAAAAAAAAGCTGCCAGCCATGGCTATTGCCAGTGCGGAGGCATAAAAATCTTTCAGTGTAATAAATCTTTATTAACTGTATTTCTACTTTGTGTATTCTCACCTATGAGATCAACAGGAAGCGAAATGTTAGTTGTGATCCAATCAAACCACTCGCTGAGAACAGTGTAGTCCACCTCCGGCATTTTCCCACTGGAAAAAAAAGAAATCAACCAGCAGGACATTTTCCGTGTCAGTGTGGGCAATATAAACCATCTTAGTTTGCCAACCTTCACAGAATTGTACATACTGTTTGTGATTCGTTTAATATTTCTGCTGTATTAGGTCATTTTGGGAAATGCTAGTACCTTTATTTGTCAGGTAATACTTTCACTGTACAGCTAAGAAAACAGACGTACATTCAAGTTACGTTCTCTATAAACAATGTCTGAGGTTCAAGAAAATGTAACATATAAAATTACATATTATTAATTCAAATATATAAATTAGTAATCAACGATAGAAGATTTTATCCAGATTGGTCTATTCCAGGTGAAGACTCTAAAAACACAGGTACCTTCTAAAGAGATTCTCCACAAAGATGTACTTGGAGCTGAAGATGGACCTCTCCATCATGGCGACAGGAGCTGACTGAAACCAACAAGAGACCGTGAGCACATACATCTAAAGTACATATTTTCTGATTAAATCATATGTTTGCATCACCAGTCCCCCTATAAGCTCATCTCCAGTAAGTCAGGTGAGTATCTAGCCAGCCGCACACTTACTGTGGCTGACAGGTGTCTATCCAGCATGGTGAGCTGAACGTAGGTCTGCAGCGTGATGCCCCAGCGCTCAGGATCCTGGTACATCAGAGCCTGCAGAGACAAAACATTCAAAAAGTGAAAATGCTAAAAGAAAATGTTGGTGTGTGAACCTTCTATAAAAGAAATGCCTGTGGTTTAAAAGAAATTCTTTTATGTACAGTTTTTTCTTGAGGGCATAAAATTTGAATGAAATTAAACAATCAAACGACTAAATGATAACAACACTGTCATGTCCAGTCCTGTACAGTACCAGAGGGTTGTGTCCACGGACATTTCTCCATTTAGAGACTGGTTCTGTGAGGACCTGGAACAAAAAAAAAGAGAGAATACTTTTATTGACATGTCCAGTCTTGTCCAATCATGACTCAACAGTAACACTGCTGTCAACGTGCCTCGCTGGAAAAATGGAATGCAGAATTGATTTTTTTATCTGAATGTGAAACTGAGTGCACACTGGGCCTCTCCGTTATCTGACTGCAGTGATTCAAAAGGATGGAGTGGGACTTCAAGTGTTTAGGCAGAGCAGAGATGCACACAGGGTGTAATAGGATAAAATAAAAACGTTCCTATCTTTTATTCTAAAGCTTTTGATCCAAAGTCCAACCCTCATCCTAATGCCCCTGTCTAATGGCAGTTATGTTACAACTCAAGCCACTTTGTGTAACAACTAGAGAGGTATTTTCTAGTGGAAGAACCTACACTCAAATAAGCACCTTGTACAGTTTTGTTATATAAGGACTTTGTTTCCTGGTACCTCTATATTGCTAGTTTTGGCAAAATACTCCAAACATGTCGTCTTCCCGCTGGCGATGTTCCCCTCAACGCAGATCTGAAAACAGCCACAGAGAGACATTAATAATATGAGAGAAGAAGCTTGTGTTTTAGTATGTGAAAAAGCATGATGATTAGCATTTAATTCATGTAAATGAGGTAATAATAGAAAAGCACACTGCAGAGAGACTGCAGCCAGCATTATGAGTGTAGCTTATCTCCACGTATGTACTGAACTGTGCACAGATCAGACGGTGCAGACTCACCACTGCTTTCTTGTCCCCTCCATTCTGCCCAAGCCTCCCTTGGAAGGAAGATAACATGGTGAGACAAGACTACATTTCCCACAAATCCCAGTGCTGGTCGGGATGCTTTTGGGAGATATTTGCCTTGAGGACTTTCTGCCAGAAAGGAATTTCTGGATTATGGTTAGAAAAATATATTAGTTTGGGTTCAGATGAATAGATTTCTGCCAGAAAGGGGCCTTTGAGGCAAAGTTCTCCCGTGTGCAGCTGGGATGCCAATTTTTTTTTTTCTTGGATGGCAAATGTATGACCCGCCTCACTCTCCCTCTGATTGGCCAGTCCTCTTCTCTACCATTGTTGGATTGGTTAGGTTTAGGCAAATTGGGTGAGATTAGTTAGGGTAAGAGTATCATGGTAAGCCAGTCAGAGGCACAGTAATGCAGAGAAGGAGGGGGTCATGCCTTCTCCATCCTCATGTGTTTGGCATAATGCATTTAACATACTATGTATTGGGACATGCTAAATCTTTTTCTAGCACACTGAATCGTATGGTTGTTATTAGGCTCGGGTGGTGGTATCAAAGTATTACAGTATACCAGGGTTTTTAGAAATCCCAAGAGTATGATTTTCAATAGAATCGCAAAGACAGACACTCCTTTCTCTATGAAACTATTTGTATGTAGTGCACAGCACGCACCACCAGAGCTCAGTCTCCAGTCTCTATTGGTAGAACAGGCAGCTGGTGGCAGTGGTGGGAATTTATTTATTCAGAGGGTATACGATTATATTTCTCAGTTTAACAGGGAAAATATGTGATAGAATTTGAACCTTTTTGGTTTTGGTTCCTTTATCTGTGTTTATAAGCCTTATGGATATGCTACACCTACTGGTAGGTTCAGACGGCCATTATCAGTACATTCAATGGACATTATCAGCAAATTAGGTTTCACCTTCCCTTTCCCTAAGTTTAGGTGCCAAAATGAAATGGTTAATTTTAGAGAAAGATTGTGGTTTGGTGTTAGTGTTGGTTTCATGTGGGACTTGAATCCTCTTTTCCTGTAAGTCCTATGTTTTGACTATGACTCTGAGGTTAAAATACTTTAATATGACTGAGTGTCCGCATACAATCTCATGAACCACCCAGAGGGTATGACCCATTTACTTGACAAGATATGGATGTAAAAAATAATAATAAAAAAAAGCCTAAACTTTAATGCTGAAGTCACTGTCATTACACCCCAAAAGGCTGGAACAGCCTGCCTCAGGATCTTTAAAGACCCATTTTTTAGGATACATTTTCTCTTACTTCATGTTTGTTTCTTCAAACTGCAAAGCACTTTAAATTACATTCGATTTGTTTGAATCTACGTGCTATATCAATAAAATTTGACTGATCGCTTGATTTCACGCCTCCTTTGCTGACGCAACTTTACAGAAAACACAATGACAAGAAAATCCTAGCTACAAGAATGAACTGACAAGAGCTCAGAACAAAGACTATTTATAGGGCGAAAAACTGATTTAACGACCTTAAAATAAAACCCTCAGGCTGAATGTCGTGATCATTTCAACAGCAACAGGATGCTCGCGTGAGATCATCTGATGTCATCGCTGACTGACCTGTGGTGCGGTGCCGCGCGCTGCTGCGTGCTCTGCTCTGGATCAGCCTGACGCTCCCAGCTGCTGACTGTGTCCCTCTGTTAGATCCAACACCGCGAGAAAAACACGGCGAGACGGCATCCTGAGCACACACGAGTCTCACACACTTGAACAAAAACGTCCAACGACTACCTGATAGCGTTACCATCTTACAACAACATGCACAACACATACACTTCCGCCGCTGTTCTTCTTCTTCGATGTTTAAAGGCAAACCGCGATTTGGTGAATGACCGCCACCAGCTGGTATGGAAGATCAGGAGGGCCAAGTATTGAAATCTCTCAATGCTGAGCAAAGCCGTCTGATTTCTTTCGAAAAATGGGAAAGGCAAAGAGCAAGTTGTCAAAAAAAGTCTTGCGATTTGAAAGAAAACGATAATTTAGAGATTTATATTTTAAAAGGCCAGGGAAACATTTCTAAAACCAAACATAGCCTATTTTTCAGATCACCTCCTTGTTTGTTTGTTGCTAATTTTCTGGTTACTGTCTTGTACTTTTTCCAATTTCTTGCTAGTTTTTCAGTCATCTCTTGGTAAGTTGCCCATTGCCCTTTTTCCAGGTCTTTCAGAGAAATCATGCCTATGTGCCCAGGTTTCAAGGGGTTCTTTTTCTGATAATGTCAAATCCACTCTGCCATCAAGAAAAATCCAAGTGGGATTTTGCTGGAAGTTGTACTGTTGCAGTAAAGTTTAATTTTGCTCCTTCACATCCTGTGACTTTGTGTTCCTGATCATTCAAAGCTTTTTGTTTCCCTCCTATTCACAACAAAAAATTTCCCCAAAAGGCTGTCTTTGAAATCTTTAAAAATCTTTTTATTTCCACAACAACTGGAGTCCCAAAACCAAATCCCGCAGAGGGCACCCAGAAGTTTAGGTGGCCCTGTAGCTGAAGTGATGCAAGTGCATGAAGATCTGGACGTGCAGTAGATGCTTCACAGAAAGCAGGTGACGGATCCTCAGGTTGTGGCTCATGAAGTTATGTAACAGCGTGACTTTTCTTGTCTCTTGTCTGTCTGTACCCGTGCCCATGTTTGCTCTAACCAAACACTGAACAGTGTTAGTGCAGTGTTATCCGTTTGCTGTGGCCTGCTGCCTGGAGGTCAGGGCTGGCTACAGTCAGTTATGGCCTCAGGACTTGATTCATCATCATTGACTAAACCTGAATTACATCTCAAATAGGTTTAAGATGCATGTTAAATTTAGCATTGTTTGAGTGTAAATAAGAAACAACCAACCAACATAACTGTTAGAGTTAGCATTATATTCAAAGAAAGGAGAGGAGGTGATGTGGATAAAGTACCTGAAAGCCATATTTGAGTAGTAGTAAAGATATGTTACCAGAAAATGACTTTGGTAGAAGGTAAAGTCACCTATTAGAATATTATCTCAGTAAAAGTATCTGTTTACTGTACTTAAATATTAAATGTAATTTTATGATATGAAATGTATTCCAGTATTAAAAGTAAAAGTAAAAGTGAATGCTGGTTATGAAAAAGCAATGTGGTCAGAATTTTGAGAATGATGACGTTTATGTCTTCGTAAATGACACCACCTTTAAAGTGAAGCCAATGATACACTACAAAAATGAATTGTTTTTTTTTTAACAACTTGAAGGATTAAAAGAATAAAATCAAGTTTTTCTTCCTCCCCCTTTCTTTCTCTCCTTATTTTGTTGTAAGTTACTAAGATGCTTTAGGGGAGATGCAGTGGAGTAAATGTGGAAGTAAACCCTAAAACCTGCTTAACCCTAAAACCTAAAATCGTCTTGATTCCCACTGAAAACATGAGAGAAAGGCAATGTCCAACTAAAAAAGGAATGAACCCAAAATTAGTAAGAAATTAGTAAAAACAAACCCTAAAGATTAGCTAGAAACAGGTTAAAGAACAAAAATAAACTAGGAAATGACTTGAATAAGTACCCCATTTTGTGAAGATTCTTTTTTCTCTTTCTTTTGCTCTCTATTTTTTTTTTTAATTAATTTTCACGTTGTTTTCTTGTTGCTTTTTTATTTATTTACCAATTTCTTACAGTTAGCTAATCGCCTTTATCAACCTACATTTCTGCATGTAGAGAATTTAACCTAATTGCTCGGGTATCAAAAGGTAAAATACTTGTAAAAGGCGTCTGAAAGCAGCACAAGAAAAAAATGATGTCGCTTCAGGTTTCAAAGGGTTAAAAGACAAAAAACCCTAAAGTACCGATACTCCACAAACTCAAGTAGTATTATGTAAAGAAGTATGAATAGTTGTGTTTTTATTTTCTCTGTTGTCTGATAAAAAAATATTCGTTCGAATAAATGAAAAATACATTTTTCTTCCTCATATTTCACTTTGATGCTTAAGTCCCGGGGCTGTCTAACTCCGCCCAACAGCTGGAGCATGCGCACTGCGGACCACACGAGTGCGGTATATGGGGCGGTAGCCTCGTGCGTCTTAATCTCGTGTGAGTGGGTGGAGGAAGGTGGCTGAGCAGAGGAACAGACAGAGCCGCGAGGACTGACTCGGACACACACACACACACACACACAGTTAGAATGGCAGCAGGCCAAGAGACTAAACTCCAGCTGGTTCAGAGACACATCCGAGCTTTCCCGGACTTCCCCAAGAAAGGCATCCTGTTCAGGTAAGACAGCCGGCTGAGTTCTGTTTGAAGCTTTTCCACAAGCTCCCTGACCTCCAGTTATTATCGCTGTAAATTTAAGGCTTCACACACAGCAGGTGAGAGAAGGAGCCTCGAGCTTTGGACCTGGCACTCGTCTGAGCACACGTGCAAGTCACCTATCGCCATGGAAACGGACAACTGATATTAGTGCGCGAGCATAAGGGCTTTGATCAGATCTCTTTAAATTGGTGGATTATGTAAAGTCATGTCAAATTAGCCTCCAAATCTCAGAGAGCACAGATATGTGGAGCATATTCTGATTGTGCGCAAAGTTTTCAACATGAGTGGAAGTCTCGCTGAAACACATAAACATGTAAAATAGATTCATGAGTCATTTTTATTGTTTTGACGGTAATGGCGGGGTTTTCCCTCAGACAGAAGACACAAATTAGGACAGGAAAGTAAATCATGCCCGGAGGTGTTGACTTAGCAGAGAAAACATTAAAAAAGAACGTGATGTACAGGAGAATAAATATTTGAAGTTATTCTATAGAATACCTGAGAGCGTTTCAGGGTTATATTTTTCGTATTTAAAAAAATCTGAAAAGAACTCAAATATGCAAAGATTCATTACATTTCATTGATTCATTAATAATGCGTCTTAATCTGTAATCTGTAAAATCTGTAAAATTATGCAATATTTGGTTTTGTTTTTATCTTTTTTATGTAGGCTATTATTATTGTTATTAAATAGGGCAGGTATCTGCATTAGCCATTTTCGGTTTCTAAGGGACTGTTCTTTATTTATCAGAGGAGGGGTGTGGCTGGGGTGTGACTTTTATTTTAATATTTTTTTGTTTGTTATGAGCTAAAAATATTTTTCCTCAGTTTTATTTTCCTCAAGTCTTTCTGAGTAACTTAGGATAATGCATGGTCCTCCCTCCGCCATAAATTAGATAGATTAGATAGATTCTAAAAATGTACCCTTTGATGTGTGAAAGTGAAAATAAAAAAATAAATAAAAAAGGGCCTATTAATTCTTTTACTCTTCTTGTGCTTGCTGGTTAGTTAGGGATAACTTTACTTTAACTTTATTTTTGACCAAATTCTAAATGAGAAAGAAAAGTGAAAGTGATTTTGATGTAATATCATTATTTTAAGTTCAGATTTAAAAAAAAAAAATTCTGACAGAAGTGTTTGGCCCACATATTGAGTACAGGGACAAGTGGACATTTGAAAATCCAATGATTATTTTCATTTTTATCTTTATTTCAATTTATATCGATTATAAATGGAGTAATTTTGTTAATTTTTAAATAAAACGTGCCTTCTGCAGGATTGGAAGGCATGTTTTCTAAAAAAAAAACATGAACAACAAAAACAAAACAACAAAAAACAGCTTTAAAATACATACAAAATATAGTATTAAATTTGCATGCCCCTCTCTTCAGCCAAAATAAAAAAACACAACTCTCACACCAGTTTTTAAAAAGCTACATGACATGTCTCCTCCTTTTTAGCACCACCCCCCTCCCCTCTCATTAATAACAAACAGTCCCTAACCTCTCCTGTACAGTGTTCAAACTTTTAAATTCATACTGTATTGTCTCTACACATGAATGTGCAAATAAACTAAACTGAACTGTAGTTTGAATCTTCACCTGCCGCATTAATTTTATTAAGGACATTACCACCATAAATCGGAGTATTGAAATTCACATAATGCAGGGAGTGAAGTGTTAACGCTCAAATTGTCCTGGGGGAAAACCCCCTGACCCCCCACTGAGTAGCCTAAGGGCCCCCAGTGTTAAAAGGGAAACTATGCTCCTGTGTACATGCTTGTTCTTGCCAAATAGAGGACAGTCTTTGTTTACCTGTTTGCTGCGCTGCCTGTAAGCCATTGCTGGCTTCAGTCAGTTACAGCCTGAGGGGAGATACAGTAATAAACTACAGCTTCGCTCTCATATAAACCATCGAAAAGTCACTGCAGCAGGTTAATAGCAAGACATTTTAAAACTTTTTTTTTAAACCAAAAAAGATTAATTCAGGACTAACTGAAAGAAATATTTTTGGATAAATCCATAATTAAACCAGTTACAGCTCCACCTCAGTTTAACATTGTGAATTATTACATAAAATTTTAGTCACTAGCCTAATCGGGTGTGCTGACTGAATTATACGTCAATGCATTAATATATCCAACAGAAGTTCATGACTCGTCTTGTAAATGCACCATATAAATACAAATACAAGCATATATAAAGGTGTTTATCTCTTTTAACTGCATGCTGATGTAATGTGTGTGTGCTGCAGGGATATCTGTCCCATCCTGAAGGATCCAGCTGCTCTGACAGCAGTCATCGACCTGTTTGAGGAGCATGTGAGGAAGAATCACCCGCAGGTTGATCTGATCGTGGGTAAGAAACCACTGCAAAGCACCTTTTCATAAAAAAACAATATTCTTTACCCGATGAGCCTCAAAGCAACAGATAATATATATAAATAAGTATTTTCTTATGGTTTTATCTTTTTTTTGTTTTGTCATGATAGTTTGTTATTACGATATATTTCTATTTAGCCTGCCTTTTTCATCATCTGGGTCACGTCATGGTTTCCTATTGGCCGTAATGAAAGCCCTGATGAAGACTGGCAGTGGTTGAAACATTTTGGTTTTTTAATGATTTAGCCACTATAATAAAGGCTTTTTTTATGGAATTCCTGCTTGTTTTTCACATTTTTGGAGTGCCTGGATTTCCTCATAGTAGCTGTTCTGAGTATCTTGGCAGGTATTTATATGTCTGTCTAATGCTAATATAATTATATTACATATACAGTATAAGGTAATAAATAATATATTATTAATTACTATACTAATTCTAATAATGTAATGGCAGTTTTTGTTTATTAAATGCACTATTTTTCAAACTGAAATGGTTTCACAGCATTCATATGGCATTCATTATACAAGCCCTACAGACTGACACATGATGTTTTCATATTCTGTCCACTGTGTGTCCTTCCTTAATGTGTCCTTCTGTATTTTGCTGGTAATCCATATTTTCTGTGTGTGTGCAGGTTTAGATGCTCGTGGTTTCCTGTTCGGGCCTCTGCTCGCCCAGCGGCTGGGTGTTGGCTTCGTCCTGGTCAGAAAGAAAGGCAAACTGCCTGGAACCACGGTGTCTGTAGCATATGATTTGGAGTATGGCAAGGTAACGCACACACATAAACTAAGGATTTAGTTTAAAGCAGTGTTTTGCTCTGTGTTTGTCGGTCTTTACAGTGCTGATAGGATGGTAGTTGGGGAACACTTATTAATGAATAGATTAATTATTAATTGATAGAAGCATAATCTGTTCACACTTTCATTTAACAGCATTAAAAAAAATACAGTTTAATGCGTACATAAAACTTTTTTCAGTTGTAGGACAGCAGTTTAACATGCAGACTCAAGCTGAGTAGAGCTCTGATTAAAGCATGTGTGCTCCTCAGCTGTTTTCCAGCAGGGTGTGGGAGTAGCTCACCCTGGTCAGTAGGCACGTTTTCATTAACCCTCTCATTGTGCAAAATGAAATTGTGAATATAAAATATGCAGAATGGAAATAGTTCAATTTTGAAAAAACTCATTTATCACAAAAATTAATTGCACTCGCATGAGGTGGTATTTCAGGAGATTTGAAAAAGCCATCTTTTGCAAAACAATGGAAAGCCTTTTTAGTCTTTTTTAGGTCACATAATGCTATGACTATGTGCTTGTCAGTAGGAACTTGTTCCCTCATGATGCAGCAGGAGCTACAAGAGCTTTTATTGCACCACATAACTCTTAAAATCATCTGGAAGTTTTAAATCCATAATTCCTCTGTGAAATCGTGGACTAGAACCTCCCAGAAATCCCTCATAAATGGCCGCTCCCATGTAGAAGGGGCGTGCCTTTTCTTTATGGCTCCATAACACACCTTCATGACCTTGGACTGGAAATACTGACGGCTAGTGTGGTGGCTGCAATAGAAATAAAGCTGCCACCATGGTTACTGGAATGTTATCACCAGAGGAGAAGTATACTCGGTAGAAATGCAGTCATCTCGAAATTGTGCTTTATCAATATTTTGATTAATATTTTGCTCAAATCTGTAATTAAAACCTGCCTACTGTTTATCAGAGCTTTCTGCAAGTATGACATAACACCAGATGCAACATGTGTCCATGGTAACAGTTCTGCCGTCCCCACACTGGGCCCATTCATGACAGCTCACATTATCACTATCACAGCTGGTTCCAGCCTGCTGGGCTTTAGATGACCTCATAAAAGTTAGAGCTACAGACAGCTGTTCCATCTGTAACATACATTACACTGACTGAATATTGTTATTGTTGTGTGGCCGGTTATTCTGATAAAGTAGCTTGTGATAAATTCTACTTTGGAATACCACCTTGTAGGACCCAGTGACTGTATATAAAGATGTACAACACATCTCCACTGTACAAAAATGAAGCCAAAATATTCCAGATATGGCTGCTGCTATCTTGCGCTGATCAGTCATTTGGAGCCAGTCTGCACAGTAACAATCTTCACAATGTTGAGTCCCACCCCCCCAATACACCAGCCCGACCCAGTCGTGAGCAGTGCCATTGATTGTGAGCACACTGATTGGCACACACAGTTGTCATTTACGTTGTATAACGTGTATTACGTTGTATTTGGCACTTTTGAGTTTCATTTTTTATCCCCAGAGGTTGCAACTTGTTCTGGCTGTTAGCTTCAGGCTGTCGTCATCCTGGAATTTGAATCTTTGCTCCAGTTGACAACCATGTGCATTTTTGGGCACATTTTTCTCCAGAATCTCTCTGCATTTCTCTTACTTTTTATTGTTACCTGAATCCTGAGCAGTTTCAGTTTCGTGTCTAATCAACAGTAGTTTTTTAAGAGTTTTCCTTGTGTCCTTGCAGGCAGAGGCAGAGATCCAGGAGGACGCTGTGTCTCCAGGACAGAAAGTTCTACTCATCGATGACCTTCTGGCTACTGGAGGTAATATCTGCTCTAGAGTCATCATGTTCACTGGAGTCAGTCTGACGAGGGATTATTTACACAAAAAAGAAACAAATATTAGACAAAATGTCAGATATATTTCCTTCCTGACACTTAGCATTCTGCTTTAACCCTTTGAAACCTGGATTGACATCAGTTTTCTTGTGCTGTGTTGAGACGCCTTTTACAAGCTAAATGACCCTTTGAAATCTGAGCATATTGGTTTGACACAAAAAACATAAGGAAAAAAGGCAATGACCTACTTGGCAAGAAATGTCCCACAAATTGCAAGAAATTTGTACCATTTTTTTTAAGAGGGGAGGAGTATTAAGAAAATCCAGAAAAAATAGGGAAAAAAATATACTTAGAATTATAATAATTTTATATTTAAAATGTTGTTACAGCAAAAATAAAAATATCTAAAATATATACATTTATATATTTAGGCATTTTTTCTTGGCCATTTTCTTGTTTGTTTGTCTTTTTTTCTGTATATTTTCAGTTAATTTTGCTCTAACTCTAACATGCTCTAACTATTTTTTTGTTAATTTCTGGGCCATGTCTTGTGTAGTAGCGTGTTGTTTTCACCCCATGTTTTTGAAAAAAAAAAAAAAAAAAAAATTCTCAGGTTTCAAAGGGTTAATTAATGAGAGGTTACTGCTAACAGAATGGATTTACATTGGCTCTCTGCTAACAAGACAGCATCTACTGCCAGCCTGTTGCCTCTGCTGGCCATGTAAGAATCATGTTGTGTTTTGAAGTGATATTCAGATTTGTGTGTGTGTGTGTGTTTTGCAGGGACACTGTATGCAGCCTGTGAGCTGATGAAAAAGCAGCAGGCTGAGATTCTGGGCTGCATGGTGGTCATCGAGCTCAGTGAGCTTAACGGCATCGACAAACTGAAACCCCTCAGCGTGTTCTCTCTGGTTCAGTACTGAGCAGCGCTGCAGCCGCTTCGCTGCAAACAAGTCACGCACTGATTTCACAAACACTCAGGTGCATCCCGTCTCTCATTTTAATCATCAACTGACATGCAGTTTCAGTCAGAACTAAAATACAGTGTTTTTAATTTATTCATAAATCTGTTAATGCAGTGTTGCAAGGGCTAGAGCCTTACCCAGCATGCTTTGGGCTAATGACAGAGAGACAGCTGTGTTTCTGCGAATCTCAGAATGTCTCAAAATGTTTATAATATTCTCTTCTTCTCACCTAATGCATGCTGGGATCAGTCCCTGCATCAGTGTAAGCCTAAACTGGATGGTTGGATGGATGGATGTTCAAAAGGCAAAACATTTTGTCTGTTGCAGACTGAATGATTAAGTGTCTACTTTTTCCGTTTTTTTTTCATGTAGTTTTACATCTTTCAATTGCCGTTTTTAGCTTCATCTGTATGTTAACCCTTTGAAACTGTGGCAAATCAGCCTGATTGCTTTCAAAAACATGCGAAGAAGGCAATGAGCAAGTTAAGAAAAATGACAGAGAAAATAGCAAGAAACTTGTTTTTTAAATGAAAGTACAAGAAAATAACCTGAAATTATTAAAATAATAACAACAACAAAACAAAGCAAAACAAACACGGAAAGTAAAAAACGGAACAAAGATGATAATTATTGTGTAAAAAAAATAAAACTAAATATATAATTCGGAAATAATCAGAAATAAAATTATCTGGATTTTTTTCCCACTTGCTTTTTAAAAAATAAATTTCTGAATCTACTGAATTTTTTGGGAGATTCATTACCTTTTTCCCCACAATTTTTGAAAGCAAGTAAAGCAACTTGCTCAGGGTTGAAAGGGTTAAATACTTGTGAAATGCATCTAAATGCAGCAAGAGGAAAATGATGTCAGTGCAGGTTTCAGATGTGGCAAGGTGGTGTTCTGCAACTTGAAGGGTGCTAACTGGCAGCCAGCCTGGTATGTTAAGCTTGTGGCTGCAGAACAACCAAATAACATGAATATTTAACCATGAGCTGTTTTCTGTAGCTTAACCATTGGTACTCTTTTTGTGTATTCAAATGGTTTTAAAGTCTTTATGTGTGCTCAAAGTGTGACTGATGGGCTGTAAGAGGTATCCAATCATGGCTGCCTTTTTTAGGGAAAACTCTTGATATGACTCCACTATCTGCTGTTTCAAACATAATATTTATCCCACCACCCGTGACACATTTTAATGCAGAGGAAAGCCACTAAAACAAGTGACAAATAAACAGTTTTTTCTAATCACTAACATCAATTTGTTCTATCAGTGAGCATAGTGTCTGTCTGTTGTGGACCAGACCATTAACATAATTTATGTATTATGAATGTGCAGTATGTGTATGCAGTCAGTGAACACTTTACTTACCTGATAGCAACATCATGGATCTATCTCCTTATTTACAAGTGCTTGAAAACAACATGCCAGAAATGCAAACTTTAAAGTTAAAATCTGGAATTTGTGATATAAAAATCTGTGCCAACAGCAGCTGAAAATCCGTAATGAAACATCTGATTTTTGATGCTTTTTGGAATGGACACATGAATGAAATATTGTGAAATAGCTGATTTGTTTAATTTAATTTTTATTTGTTTAAAATAAACCAACCATGAAACATAGCCAGGTGCTTAAGTTCTCTTTCAGCTACATCGACATCTACAGCAACAATCGGACTTTTCAGATTTTGTTCCATGTGGATGCAGAACATCACACAGGAGCAGAAAGAGGAAAAACTCCTGTTTGGATGAGGCAGAGGAGGAGCTGGACTAGAGGACTTGTGTATTTTTCCTTCTGTGCCTTTTTTTTAAAAAACTGTTTTTATGTATTTTATTTTTAAACATTTGGAACCAAAGGCCATGGATGTTGGTTTCTTTTTGGATCATTGTCTACAATTTCATGTTACTAGTAAAACTTTTATTGCAGCATAATTTCACTGTGTTCATTTTTTTATACAAAACATTGTATAAAATGAAGATGACTCATTCACTTTTACAGTATGTCATTAATGCTCACACTCACCACATACCGAAGGTGGTTTAGAGTAAAATGAAACTGTTTGAAAACAATGGATTTCACATTGTCTATTATGCAGGTAGAACTATAACCTGAGAAGTTATGCAGTTTTTGTGATGATGCCCACTGTTTTGGAGGTTGTGTGATGAGTGACAATGGTGTTTGAATCAAAATATTTTAGTCTGGTGAGATTAAACAAATGTTGTGTAGTTGTAGATCTCACCATTATATATATATAAAAAAAAAACTATATATATATATATATATATACACATATATATATATACAGTATATGCCAAGTGAGAAACCAGAGATGGCTTCGCACTATGACCAAGCTGACCACCATGGGGTAGGATATCAGCTGTCTGTGCATTGAAAGGCAGATTTCAAACTGCTGTGAAAAATTCAGTCATCAAAAATTCTGAGAGTTTGCACTTTATCTAGACAGCAATGAGATGTTGATAATTTGTTATTACAAAGATTGATTTGCTCAAATAAAACACGCACCCCAGAAGTGCACTTAAACTGTCTTGAAATGGACTGGTTTCACTGATACGGCTTTAAGACACACCAGTGTTAAAGTTTATTCATTATATGTAAATGCTTATCCTCTTGAGGTTTGGGGGGGGGGGGGGGGGGGGGGGGGGGGGGGGGGGCCTAGAGCCCGTCCCAGCCCACATTGGGTGAAAGGCAAGGTACCACCAGCTGACTGATAATTAATGCAGCCATGTCTTTGCTTTACAGAGTGTTATATTTACTAAGTAGCATTCACAGAAAACCATTGGAGACAGTGTGACTGACAAATGATTGTATTTCTCAAACATCATACTGTGACTTTTAAAATTGTAAACATTCATCAGTTCTACACTGTAGAAAACTGATCGGTAAAAAGACTGGAAGCACAAACCAACATTACACTCTCATGGAGCAAATAAAAACAAAGCAAATCATCAGTCACTCTTAACCAAAATGTGGTTAAAACGACCTGCTCACAGCACGGGGACAGTTGAAATATCAGGACTGGGTCTGATCTGTCCCATGTGTCCTTGGGGTTCTGGGACATACTGGTGTCCAGGAGCTGCGCATAGATCAGTCTGTCACCATTTCACACCACAAAACCCACAGTTCCCAAAAATGTCACGTCTACTGCCCACAGACCAGTGAGATTAACTGAAAAACATCACACCTTTAACACACTTGCCTCCAGCGTGCTGCAGCTCACGCAGCACGGGCCGCAAAAAGGTGACCGCACCAACTGTGAGAGGACGCCGCGTCATCATTTCACTCAGTCATCACGGAAATGTCTCAGAGTCTCTCCTCCTCTCGCAGTCGGCTGCTCAGTTTGTCCACAATGACACTGAGCTCCATGTTCTTGTTCAACTTCAGGTAGAAGTCCTTCCTGATTGGATGAATCGTGAGCCAATCAGGAGCCACTTCGGCCAGCAGACGGATGTGTTTCTCCATTTCGCCTGTTCATTAGACAAGAGATACAGCCGATCAAAAAACTATCCTTTTCTGAATAATACAAGACAGCAAACATTTTCCCGACTTGGGCTGGGAGATTTAGTTTAAAAATATTATTGTGACTATAGTGTGATTCATTATATAAATCTCGATATTTTGAAATGTCCTCTAAATACTGAGGACAAAAGTATTAAATGAACCACAGTTAAAAAGAACTTTTGTTATTGTTAGAATTAAACAAATTAAAGTGGAACCACTGGTGCTTTTATTTTGAAACACCCAACTGTTGTTGATGTTTTTGCTGTACACTTTACGCTTCCTGTCAACAGTTGTTGGCAGAAAGTTAGACTTGACTAAGTTGATTGCTTTCAAAAACATAACAAAAGCATAGAACTAGGCAAAAAATGCAAGAAATTAGTAGATTTAGAAAATTGTTATCTTTTAAAAGAAAGGGGAAAATTGTCCAGAGAACTATACATGTATAATGATCATAATTATGTATTCTAAATGTTTTTACATATTTAAAAAACAATTTTTAAGCATTTTTTCAGGCACTTCCAGTTTTTTACCCTTACATTTTTGTTGTTTGTATTTTTCTGTTTGTTTTGTTTATGCCAATTTTAAAGTAATTTTGCCTTCCTCTGTGTTTTTGAAAGCCAATTCTCTCAGGTTTCGAGTTTAAACATGAGGATTTATTTTATTCACTGTGAGCTGAACACAAACTAACAGCTGTCCAGTTCATATATTAACAGTATCTGAGATGGTGCTCCATGGATGCATAATGCAACCAAATAGTTACAACCTTGAAGATGCAAACACACACATGGCTCACATGCTCACACACTTTCAGGAGTTGTCTGCATGGGCGGAGGAGTGTGTGTGTGTGTGTGTGTGTGTGTTGTGTGTGTGTGTGTGTGTGTGTGTGTATCATGTTTGTGGGTCTCTTTCTTTTGTGTGTGGCTTTGAAAAAGAGAAAGCCAGAGAACCAGAACTCTGCCTCATGCTGCTTTTATACTTGATGTTTGCAATAAAGTAATTTTATACGTCCCACATGGTACAAGCCACGATACATCGAGAATTTGATATATTCTAAATCTGATAGAATTATTGATACATTGCCGGTATCTATTTCCTTCTACAAAATAATGGTGAAAGCCATAATAACATGTTTTTTTTTGGTTCTCAGGCCGACCTGAACTGACCTGTGCTGAGAGCAGATCTGTAGCTGGCCACCGTCCTGTTACAGGCCACCTCCATTATTAACGCCGGCTTCTTCTCTGCTACGAAAACGGTCCGGAGAATCCTGGCCAGCTCGGGGAGCCGTGACATCATTAGCAAGCGCTCCTCCTGGGCGGGCTTTCGGGTCATGGCTGCCTGGAGCTTCTGGGCCTCCTTTGCCCGAATCTGAACAAACCATCCAAAACAACACAAGGATTAATCTACATGGATATCAGAGGGTCAACGCCTAAACGAACCCTGACCCTCATAATACCCATAAAGCACAGTTAAGTCCACCTACCCTGTCCAGCAGGGACTGGGACACTCCTTTCAGGGCAGTTGGGACCTGAGCTGCAGCTGATGGATCCGATGTTTGGGAGGGTGTTGTTTTCGGTGGGGATGTTGGCTCTTTAGTCTCTGCAGTTTTATCTTCTGTCTTCAGAGCTAGAGACATGAGAGCCCTCTCCATCTGGACGCAGGACAAGACAACAAGTTCCATCTGAATTAGCACAGAACAACGCTGAAAAAATACTATTAATGTGGACACTGTAAATCTAAACAAGGCTTTTCAACATTTCTATGTCACTGCTGATGATACGGGACTCATGATTTCAGAGCGGGACCACTTCAAACACACACAGTACCTTGGGTGTGATGAGAGAACGAGCCTTGTCCAGCACCTCCTGAGCCGTGGCCAGTCTCTCCGTGTGAGGAGGCTGAGGCAGCGAGCTGCTGGAGACGGCTGGCACCGTGTCCACGTTAAAGCGAGGGTGCCAGCGGGTCAGTTTGTCCTCTGGAATGGACACTGGAGGGACCAACGAGGACAGGAAGACCTGCAGACAGAGGGGCACTTTAAAGACTTGTTGGCAGAAATTAATTTTGGATGCCATAATGTAAAGAGACGATAATCTCAGTTCATAACACACGTTTACATGGGATGTGCGATACGGCTAAAATCAGTGATCACTGTTTGGGTCATTTTTATCATGGTAACATTATATATCACAATACACTAACTATTGTGTATATTCAAGTCAGTTAGAATCACAGCCTTTATCAAGTTGCACTGACAGTTCACATCCATGTCTGTAAAGACACGGGTGCTTGACACGCATGTGTCCCGCCTGTGCCGTGTTAGAGATTCTGTCTTTCTGCCTGGTTCTAACGCAGACTACATGAAATCAATCTGAAGCGACACTGGAGCAGCTGCTGACCTTGTGGTGCTGTTTGACAATTGAGACCAGGTTCAGGTGGAAGATGCGTCTTCTCTCCAGGAGACAAGAGGCTGACAGGACAGGACGACCGTCTTTCTGGTCTGAGGAGGACAACAGCACACGGATGAGGACATGAAGACATGTGATCAGGAGCGACTGGAAAACTGGATCTCCAGTTAGGTCCACAGTTTACATGCATCCCATTTAAAGACAACTTCTTTATTGATTCAAACTGTAAAGGCTATTTAAGTAAATACATTTAGAATATTTGATGCAGGGGAGGAGGTGACTTCAGGCTGTGAAAAGGCTGCTCACCGGAGGGAGTGACGGGCTCCACCGTGAGCTGGTAGCTGCCCTTCTTGATGCTGCTGTTGAAGGTCGGGATGTTCTTCTCCTGTCTGAACACGTAGGCCTCAGGAAACACCGTCTTTATCTGACCCACTTGGCTCTCCTCAAACCGCCTGCAGGGCGAGAAAGACACGATGCAAACATTAGCTCTGCAGCCTGACAGCCAGTCCTGACCTCCACGATACCATCACATCCAGAAACTCATCTACACATTTCTGAGGAACCAATACACTACTGAAGTCTGATTCCTTATGCCTCACATATATATGAGGCACATCGAATCACTCTTCCTCATTTCAATGTGAACAGTGCAATCAAACCATGTCTCCGTCTGTCCACCTACTTGTGCATCATGTCCTGAACTCCTTGTTTGATCTTGCTGAAGGTGGCCGTCTCGCAGCGGTTGTACAGCATGGCCACCACAGTGTCCATACTCCTGAACATCTCCGCCAGCACCTTGTACTGGAAGGGCAGGGAGAGGCCTGGGGGGGCTGCCTGGGCGAGGGTGTGGTACCGCTGATATGCTGGCAGCTCAGTGCTGAGGGACAAAAGAGAGCAGGAAACACTTTAGCTTCTGATCTGGTGCAGCAGGAGTTGCTGTCAGTGCTCCACAGACTGGTTTGAAATGTTTGGCTGGATGACAGTGTTGATATTTTTAAAAGCGAACTCAAGACCTGCCTTTCAAGTTAAGCTTTTAATTGAATTTATAGACTATTTTTTAAATACATTTTAATCTGTTTTACTACATACTATATTATTATCATTATATTACATTGCTTACATTATATTATTTTTAAACATTTAAATCTATTATTATACTTTTACTACCTTTTATGTACTATGTTGAGTGATTCATTTATTATTATTGTTATAATATATTTTTTTTTCATTTTATTTATACATTTTCTTCTATTTATACATTTCTTTTTTTTATGATTTCTTTTTCTTTTTTTTTATTTTACTTTTATCTATAAGTTTAATCCTTCTGCTGGTGTTTCCTCAGTTCCCAATTTTAAGTACTTTTATTTTAGTGCTTGAATTAATTAATTACAATAATCAATGACAAAGTCTTGCTTTGCTATCCGTGTATGTGTGTCTGTGTGTGTGTGTGTGTGTCAGAGCGGATTCCTGGTTTTATTGTATGAAGCACTTTGTGTTTTGCTTGTATCAAAAGTGCTACACAAATAAAGTCTGAGTGATAGTTTGGCGTGTAGCTGCTCACCTGTCCAGCGTTTGTGTGTCGCTCAGCTGGCTCTCTTTGGCCTCGCTCTCCTCCCGCCTCTGCTGAGCTTTAGCTGCGAGCTCTCTGGCCCGTGCTATGTTGCTCTTGAGGGCCTTAGCATCAGTGGTGGTGGCTGTGGTGGTTTTGGGGACAGCTGGGATGGTTTTGTCGGGAGCTGAACCAGCCGGCGAGGATGAGGTAGAAGAGGGGGAAGCAGAGACGGTGATTTCCTCTGCGTGTTTCTTGATCCTCTGAAGGCGAGCCTTGAGGGCGGCGATGTCCTCTCTACGCACAGCCTGGTGGAGAAGGGGACAGCTATGATGATGACTTGAGAACTTTTATCTTGTTGTCAACTAAACTAATGTACAAAGTCAAACCAACAATGTTTTTATCTATTGACAAGTACTGTGTGTTTGTGTGTGTGTCTGTAAAAATCAGATGAGGGAATGAGTAACACGTCAACATTTTTTCAGTCAGCATATGTCTAAAGCAGCTATTCACGTGAAATTTGCAGCAGGTATCGACATTAACTCAAACATCTACGTCCTTGGAAAGAGTTTGAAGAAGTTTAAGCAACAAAGTGAAATAACACAAGAAAAAAGTACTGAATATGAAAAAAACTGAAATGCATTTCAGCGGAAGATCAAGATTAACCAGAGAGCTCTCGTCGATCTTCTAGATTTAAGGACGGTCTGTGTGAAAGAATAGACCAAAATCCCACCTGAGCACTGTGACAAATTGATTTCTCCATAGAGGAAATATTGCAAACAATGGCTTCTACATCAAATTCATTATCATGAACACACACACACACACACACACACACACACACACTTTTTGAGCCATTTGGATGAATGTGTTGTAGGTTCATGTTCTTTCTAGAACAACACATCCATCATCTGAATTTAGTACTTGCAACAGCCACATCAGACAGTGATCTCACTGACACTTCTCATGTACACACAGCGCTGGATTTTATTTTAACACCAATGAAGCCTGACTCTGTCCCAACACTGTGTCTTACCTTGCTGGCCTGTCCTTCAGTGTTCTTGCTAGAGACTTGGCTCCTCTGTGGAGAGCTGCTGGTTTGGGGGCTGAGCTGGTTGTCAGCATTCTGCGCAGACACAGGGGCCACAGGGGACAAATGCTGCTGGGTCACCTCACCGGGCAGGAGCTGGACTGCAGCCTGGACACACACACAGACAGACACACACAACAGATTCAGCTCAGTTATTGTTGTCAAACTGCCTACAAGCCTACAACGTGACTGTATATAGAATTACATTTTGACGCAGGTTGGAAAGCAATTACAAGCTATACGTTGTGGTTGCCATCTTTGGGTCAAAGTCTGAAGACGAGTCTTTAAACGTAAACATTAAGTGTGTCTGGTGCTTACACGCGTTTCTCTCAAACATGGAGGAGTCAGAGCAACATTAAAGTTACCTGTGGGGAGTCTTGGGGGAGGACCAGCTTCTTCCTGGCTTTCCTCCTGGTAGTTTTCTCCGGACCATTAGCTTTAGCCTCTGTGCCGTGCTCCGCCTGCCGTCTCTTCTTGGCGGTGCTGTGGTCGGTGGTGACCGAGAACACGGCTGCCCCGAGGTCAAACTCCGTTTCCGCCGCGGCCCGCTTCGGTGTTCGGGGGCTGGAGGGAGCAGCTTTAACGGTACACGCTTCGTCGTTGAGCCCCGCAGCTTCGTCGATAACCCGGACAAACTCTTCATGGACGGAGGACGAACAAAGGGAGCCACCTTTGCTTCTCGAGGATCTTGTCAGTGTGCTGGCGACATTAGCGCTGACCCCGGAGGAGCTCCGGTCGAGCACCGCGCTGCTCTGCGGCTTGGTTGCTTTCACCGGACCCGAGATGCCTTTCTTCCTCTGGGAGAAAAAATCAGTAACTCTCGCCTGAGACATGCTGCTGCTGCTGCTGCTGGTGAACGCGGTTAAAGAAACTGCTATGATCTACTGTAAACTCGACTCGGCAAAGATATAAATACTGTCCATCGACAATAGGTCTCCGGTAATGTTCACACGTACCGGAAGAAGAAAAGAAAATTCGCGCGAAATCAACAAAGCCACGCCCCATCCGGTCCACGTCGTAGCACACTGAAAGAAGGACGGGCCGTGTTGATGAAAGGAGCAGTTCTTAAAGCAGCACTCGTTTTAAATTTAATCGTTATCTTTGTTGTTTTCAATTGTGCTGCATTACAGAAAATATTGTAAACATTTCTGCTGTTGTTATTGTTTTTAAATGTTTATATTAAACACCTATTTAAATAACGATAATGACTCGCCCTTCTCATATTATTACAGTGTAACACAGGCAAAAAAAAATATATATCAGAATCACCTTTAATGGGCCATTTTTTTTTTATAAAGTAAACTTTTTAAGCAAACAAACAAAAAGCAGAGAAGGCACACGTTCAATGTAAAACAGCAAAAAAAAAGTAATAAAAGACCAACCATACAAACCTGCAATACTAGGCAAAGCTAACAATTACAAACTAAAAATGTACCAGTAAGATTAAAAAGAAATAACAACAATGAAATAACATAAAATGAATATATTAAAATTAAATGAATACATTAAATTTGGAGGACAAACTTCTGGTCTTCACAGCTTTTCTACTGCATGAAGTAGACAGTGATCTAATGTAGGACTCCGCTTCCTTTTTGAAGGGATGAAAAGAGGGTTTCATTTTCAGCACCTTACATTTGTGGACGTGAAACTTGGCCAATAATATGAGATGGTTGCATTAAAAAAAAAAAAACATCTTTCAATTCTCTCTTATAATTAGTAAACCCCAAAATCACATCTTTGAAGCAAAGCAAAAAATCATCATCAATATAATCTAAAATGGAACAACAGATGTCTTTCCATAGACCTCAAGTGTGTTAACAAGTTCAAAATAAATATGTTACCGGACGAAGTATGTGTACACATATGTGAAAGAATAAGCCTAGTTGTTCATATATATGTCCACAAATGTAGGACTCCGCTTCCTTTTTGAAGAGATGAAAAGAGGGTTTCATTTTCAGCACCTTACATTTGTGGACGACATCAGACTATAAGTGGCTACCTAATTCATTTCTGGGGACCTAACAGAGAGAGTTGATCAAAGGTAAGGACAAAATATGGATGACATCCAGATGATTGGCCCCTGATTGCTCATTAGAGCCTTTCCACTTTATCAAACACTTGAGCCTTTGTAGTTGAGATTGTTGTTGATGCTGATATATTTTAATTTACATTTTTTGCTCATCTTCTTCAACAGTATAGCCTACAATTTCAGATAAGCCCAGTTCACTTTCTCTAGAATGATTATTGCTACAAATATATCTTTGTGTCTTTAAAGTGAATTCTGTTCTGATGTAATACCTCCAGGCTGAAACTGAATGTCTCAATAGGACACGATTAATCATTTTTGACAATCATCACCTTCCCTCACATATCATGATCAATGGATCAGACACAGAGCTGCAGTCATTGTCACTGACGACAAGCTGTCAGCAAGCTTTTGTCTTTTTACTATTAGTATTTTATTATAGGCCTAATCATTTTTTCTACTATTGTGTTCTTTGAGTGCTGTCTGCAAAGCCAAAAAATCCTCACAGGCAAAAGAAAGTATCAAAGAAAGTTGATTTATTTTACATCGGCTAGAGTTTTACTTTAAAGTCAGTGATAGATAATAGATAAGTGAAGATAAAAGAGTATGATGACACTTTGATACAGACCTCCAACCTTAACATTGATCTCGTAGATTAATTAACCCTTTCAAAACTGGATCGTCTTTCACAAGCATTTAAACCTCTGAAACGTGAGTACATTAGTTTGATTTCTTTCAAAAACATGGGAAAAGGCTAGAAATGTGCCTCAAAATGAAAGAAATTTGTAAAAGGGGTAAAATTATAAAAAGGGAGAGAGAATTACTAAAATAAAACAATAGATAGTTATAATTATTATTAATATACATTTAAAATTGAAAAGAAAAAAAACTTTTTTTTTCCAATTGTTTGCTCATTTTGGGGTCATTTCTTGTTAAGTTGCTCATTGCCAGTTTTCTCAGGTTTCAGCAGGTTAACACAGCAATATCCTCATTCTAATATGTCTCTTTATCCATATGCACATGCCTCTTGGCATAAACTCAGATCCCTTAGTCACATATTTCATGCTTAATTTTTCTCTTGCTTCAAGTTTACGGGAAATGCACCTGAAATGGAAACATGACTCAAATTAAGATTTCCAATATGTTATTAACAAAGTCTAAGCTCAGCCAGTATTAGTTAACATGAACGACTCTTTCTCACTGGCAGCAACCAGAGAAGTGATTCTCCAACTTGTGATGTCTTCAAGTATAAGTAAGTCTGGAGCTGTGCCATAGACAATGTATGGAAGACATATTTTTAGAACCCTCAGAATGTTTTTTTTTGTATATATACATAACCAAAATGGGGGGAAAATGAATATGTAATTATCTAATGCATGGATGTTGACCTCTATGACTAAGGAGAAACCTGCCCCCGCAGGCCGGACGAGTTGGGAACCACTGCCTTACTACAGGAATGACATTTATACACACAGAATGCATTTTTCAAAAAAGTAACATTAAAAAATATTAAACACTACCACTATGTTTTAATATGACCCCCCATTTACTGTGATTGTGACAGTGCAGCGTGTGACAATAGCATGTATTTTCGCCAAAAAGGATATGATATGATCATCAGGTGGTTACAAAGCCCAGAATGACACCCAGAAATAATACCTTGCATTTTTTAAATGCTTTACTGGCTGTAGGATCCAAAATTGCAGCTTGACTGGGTTTCAGTGGCGCATTTCTTGCACTTAACAGTCTGAATGTAACAATTTTGTTTATACAGTGTATTTTAGATTTATTGTAAACTAGACAAAAATACACAATTTGTCAAAATGTATGCCTATGCCATATGTATAAACGCAGCCAAAATTATCAAAAAAAGAAGAATGAACAAAAGCCCATAAAACAACTAGTCCCAAAGGATTAAAGCGATGAGAATGAGAAAGTTTCAGCACAGTTACAGATATTTTATTTATTTATTTTTAGCCTCAACTTGCCTCTAATTTTTGCTCACAGCCCATGTCCACATTACGCCTTTACCACAAGCCAGAGACTCCTGCTTCTGCTGGGCCTGATGTTCTCTCACACAACCGCTGCTGCAGTGTTGCCTTCACTGACTCCATGTTTTCACGGCGTTTTCGTGTGCGCTAGGGGGCGCCACTTACACATACAATATCATTTATTTTAGTGTCACGCATGGCAGACAGTATCTTGTGGCTTTAAGGAAGACTATTTCCAGCGTCAGTATTGACTGACGAGATCATGTCAGAAATACCAAATTAAAAGCATGAAAAATGTTTTAAAAAGCATGCCAACACTTAACCAATCGGCCTCATAACCCGTGTAATTCAGTTTCTTCTGTGTTGAGCTTACACTTTATAACAAAACTTTGCGTTTAAGCACACATCGTGAAGCAGATTGGCAGTCCCAGGCAGTGCAGTGCAGTGTGAGCACTGACTGGCAGCAGGGAGGTGACCAGCTGCAGCAGCAGCGGCGGCAGCAGCTCGGTGGAGAATAGATCCTCTATGAACGCCCTTCAGACTGACTTGCCTGTGAATCACATTTTCCACCTACAACACTGTTACTTCAGACTGGGCCCCTCCGAAGGAACACATGCAACAAAAGCTTTCCTCCTTCACCGATCACTTCACTGAAACTCTGCTCAGCTGGCAACTTTTAAACAAGTCAGAAAGTTACAAAGAAGAGCACAATCGACTAATCGGAAACTTGAAGACTTACCACTCAAGTTTTTTTTTCTCTTTGATGGAAGATCATGAGCGAGTGTCGGAATAATGCCCTCTTCATTCCTCTGTCACATTTAATCAATCAGCCCCGATGGAGTCGAATAAGTTAGCGAACAAGTGTTTCTGCCCTGATCGATGGTAGTTATTGATACATCGTTGTTGATCATCGGGAGTATTGATCTGTGCTGACATGGATCTCCAGGTGATCGTCTGGCTCTTTTACTGCTTTCTGATGCCCACCGTGCTCTTGACAGGTACGTTGAATTTACAAAAAATAAAGCGATCTGCGTTGATGAACATGTGTCACTCACACGATCACGTAACTTTAAGTCGAAACCTACAGCTTACTGGGTGGTAACTGCTAAAACAGCTGGGGGGAAAGCAGTAAAAACTTTCCGACAACTTTTACAATTTTCCAGCGTTTCTCTGGCGTCTGATTGCTGGAGTGATACAAGTCGGGACAACGTGACTACACACAGGATTTCATGACCTCACGCCAACGGCTTATTTATGCTACACAAAGTATAACCTAAGTAAAACAAAATCTCAGTTGAGTGTTTGGGATATTACTGTAGCCTCATGTGGTGTCACGTTGTTGTGAAATGCGATAGTGAGAGTGGATGACGCTGTGGAAAAAGTGAAATAATTCTTCAAGTGATCACTGCTTTGGATATTAGTATTAGCCGAATTAAATAACATTAAAATTACATTAAACAGATTATATGTTATTATCTAAAAAAATAGTGCGTTAGCTAATACGAGCACATAAATCCTTAAGTGGCTGATATTTCAGTTAGGTTTGGCGGGGGTAACTTTGTGCTCAGTCAAGCCAAAAGCGAACGTGAACTGTAATGTGTATGAAACTTTACAAGATAGCCTGTCAGGTAATTTATGAGTAATGCAAGATCCTCTCAGTCTTGCTACGAAGGGTTTTTTGGGCGATGAGTGTGTCTGGTGCACAGAATGGACTATTGTTTTGCGTAAATCCTGGTATTCAGATTACTCAGAGCATTTGCCCTGTCATGCTGTCAGTGTTTCTTTGATGCTCAAGTCTTCTTTTGTGTAAATGTCAGCCTGTTCTTTAAGTGGAATCAACTTGAACAATAACAATTTTAATCAAAGTAATAACAGAATCAAATCCTTGACGTGTTTGTTTTGCCCTCTTTGACAACTGTCTTTTTTCATGCATTTCTAGATGAATTTGGTCATACTAGTCTATGTTACCATATAAACATGCATTAACAATGCAGACTTAAAGGTGCAGTCACACTTAAATTCACTCCTTGTTCTTCTGAATGTGCAGCCTGTTCTTATTCCCAAGTCATCAGATACTGCTGCTTTTGCAGTGCCTTCGGTGTGAGGTCCCAACAGCAAAATACACCTTTTGTATCCACATGATATGCCACTGGATGCCATCAACTGAGAACTCAACTGTTTGCAGTGTTATTCTATGCCCCAAAATGGCTGGAGGGATATGCGGACATGCAGTGTCAGTTGAGAACAGTCAGACAGAACCTGTTGTGTCTGCAGGATATGTTGCTGGACGGCGCAGGTTAATGTAATATAAGAAGCATGAAGGTCCCTGTATGATGGGAGGGGTGGTGGATGGATCCAACAAATCCCAGAGTGTCATGTGGGAGTCTGGTGTTCACTTCCTGTCTGAATGTGATGTTTTTTTACACCTTACCATGTACCATGTTGGTTGCCATGTGTTTTTGTTGCCAAAACATAACCACGTGCAGCATAAACCCACCATGTGTTTGTGCTGACATCACATTAGGACCATCCTGGGAGGTCAATAACAGATGCACAAGGATACCTAAAGTGTATGATGTAGACGCAGAAGTCCACTGCAGACCGGCAGTATGTGATGATTTGGGATGAGAGTGTGTTGCAGCATGTAGGGCCAACGGCATGTCAGAAAGGTCCCCAACTGCCCTTGTGTCATGTTTGAGGTGTCTTTTATAAACTCTGTGGTGATCTAAGAGCCTGTTTACACATGGCACTAACATGGGGGATCCAAACCCAAGTGGATGTATGTGTGTGTGTGTGTGTGTGTGTGTGCATGCGTGCTAGTAAACAGCAATGTTATGGGATTAAAGCTGCCTTCAAGTGCTCCTTGGAAATAATATATTTACGAGTTAGGAGCACATGAAGGGCCCTTCAAGTCCTAATTACAAGTGGGAATGTCATGCTTGGGACTGAGGGCCCAAAAGCAGACGGACAAAACAGATTTAAAAAAAAAAAAGAGTTTTATTATAGAAGTGGAATGTGCAGAATAAGATCGATGGATTGACTAAAGGTGAGGAGTGATCCGAGTCTTGTGATGTTTTTGCTAGAGGAGTGGACAGTGACAGGCTGCAATCCTGACGTTTTAGGTCAGCAGAAATGGCGGAAAGCATGGAAACAGTGTCAACAATTGACAGATAAAAAACCAAACAAACAAATAAATTACTATATATATATATATATATATATATATATATATATAGTTCCTATCAGCTGTTATGTACTTCAAGTGGTTATACATTTCAGTATCTTCATCTATTAGCTGCAGCAAGCGAGCAAACTTTTAACTGTAAAGCATGCCAGGCGAGTATACTAACACTGATAACAATGTTACTTTGAGTTGCTGACTTGACGTCATAAATGCATAAACATGGTCAGGCAAAAGTCAGTGTTTGGTCATTGGTAAGAAACTTTTTTTAAAAAATGAATAAAAAAATTAATGTATTAAATATCAATTTTAGACCACATATAAAGTGTAACATGGCATTAATATTAACTGCTGTCCATCAAGAATGACCTAGATGATATATTAAAAATATATTATATAGAAAATGATATAATATATCAAAATATAAAAAAATTGGAAGCAGCTATCATCCTCTTGTTTAAATGTTCTTAGCATTAAAATGCAACTCATCTTCTTTGTGGCAACTCCAAGCACGTGAACACAACAAAGTTGGAAGAATGAATTCCAACTCAGAAACACAGACTTTCCGACATCACCTGAATGCAGCATAAGGACAATGTACTTGTCTTGCACCCCAAACTACAGCAGCAACAGGGAAATTGTAGCTACTCTGTTTTAGTAATGTTAGACCAAATGAAGGGGCATGCAGGCTGAAATTCAACCATGCTGTTCTGTCAGGAGATAAGGTGTCTTATACTAGCAGTGAGTGATAAAAAGTTAAGAATAATACATAGACATTTTTAAGCTAAACTCCTTTAGCTGTTTATGTTTGTTAGTGGAGTCAATTTGAAGCGAACTACTGCACTAAATAAATAATCATTTATGTGATTTTTAAAAATATTTTTATGGACAAAAATGAAAATGGAAGTGTTGGCAGCTTCATTGCAGTGGTGTGTCCTGCACCGTCGGCCCACAGCTATCCTTGTCAGCGTTTTTTTTGGCCAATTCAGGATGTTGAATCAGCGGTGGCGGCTGTGGAGCCCGTTGATGAATGAAATCACTCTCATTGGCCAGTTTTGAATGACTAGTACACACAACCACCATCTGCTGGTATGGAGCAGAACATACATGCTGGTTCGCTATAAGTTTGATGTGTTTCTTTGCAACTTTTTGGCAGAGAAACAGCAACGTGAGGCGACGCAGCAGGTGGCTTTTGTCGCCGATAGTCCTTAGATGTGAGCTTGTTGTGTCACAGCCCTTATATGTCATATTTAGACATGTATGTCCACTGACTAAGCGGTGGTATTTGATGAGTTGGGACTTACCTTGTTGGTTATTATGTCCATACTCTCGCTAGCTGCTTGCTGGTCATGTTAGCAGTTTTTTTGGCACAACTGCAGATATCACTGTCAACAAGATGCAACACATTTCCTTCAATATGGCAAAAAGGTGGACGTCATGGATGCAACTCTTTGTCCAACTAGTCAGTTATAGAGCGTCAGCACTCTCTGTCACCTAACAACCACCACATCCTGTGTGGATATGTAGTCTTTGTTAGGGACACCTCAGGACACATTAGCCTTTAAATTACAAAAGATTTGTGGTCCACATCATCTCAGCAAGTGGTTTAAGTGATCAGATTATAAAGTGCCTTAGGGGTTGCTCACACTTGTATTTAGCGCTGTCCACGTGTGATTGGATCACCAAAAATATATGTAAATACCAGGTGTGAACTGGTCTTGTAAATCTCTAGGAAAACACTTTAAGGATGCAGAAATTTCTTTGTTACAGAAACACAGTCAGCCACTAAGAGAGAATTGGCAGAAAGGGTGATTCTGCCACAACTTTATAGCCTGGTTTTCAAGTCCACAACGATTTTGTGCATGCAGCCATGTGGCAACTGAGCAGCGTTTATATGGACGTTTTCAGCATTTAGAAGTGTTGTGACTTTTAGTATTGTTATTTACAACATGGTGTGCATTCCTTTACAACTGATGGCTGGAGTCAGTTTATATGACACATTGAATTCCACTGAGAAATGACAGCTAGTCACAGTAATAATGCTAATCCCAGATACAGCAATAAGGTGTGACTATTTCCTGTCCTTCCTGCTCTTTGCCACACATATGGTGAAATCCTGCCTGTTACAGTCTTCAAGCTCATTTAAAATCACTGGCTGGGATGCGTTGCTTGAGTGAATCTTTTCCAAGGCATTGTGGGAGAGCAGGCAGCGTGGAACTGTGATGTGGAAAAAAAAGGAGAGGCTGAAAGTTGAGTTATTTCCAGTTAAGGATGAACTATGTGTTTGGTTGTGATTTATTAAAAACCCAACAAAGAAAGAGGGATGTTGTGGTGGCCAAGGAAATTAAGCAGGCTTGGAAACATTTCTGTGGAAGAAAAGATGATGATTTAGTTTTTAGGATTTCTTTTGTGTAGTACCTTTCATTTCAACATTACGAAGACAAACAAACATGGAGTGGTGGGTTGTTAAGGTACACATTTTCTGCTAAACTGCAATGCTTGCTACGGCTATGTGTAGACACAGCCAAGAGTGACTGGCTAGAAGTGGTGGAAATGGTGTTCAGTGATAATTTTTATTTTAAGTGAATGTGACAGCATGTCATATTCATTGCAAGTGTAAAGTCATTCTCAATACGGCAAGTATTTCATTAGCATTGGGTCTTTTCTGTTTTTCCATGTATGGACTTTGGATTAACCGCTGTGTATACTGTATAAATCACTTTGAGCACTAAAAGTAATTCAGCACATTTATATAATATGCAGCAGTAAGTATTATTCATTATAAACGTGGCCAACTTTTTTCAGATGTTAGAAGAAATGTTGCTACAAACGCTTCTCATTTCTGTCTGTAATTTAATAAAACTACAGGATTTTAAAGAAATTCCGACTATTTTCCTCTGATCTGTCCGGTTTGGAGCCAAGCTGTTAAAATTCTTTCATCCAATCATCTGAGTTGCTAGAGAGTATGTTAGCAGTGTCGCAATTTGCTATACAGTCTCTCCACAGGATTTTTTTTCACAAGGTAGATTTCATTTTTTAAACAAAATTTATATAATTTGTTTAAAAAATGAAATTACAATTTGTCCTCGATCCTGCTATTGCGATTGTGATTTTGGAGTCGCAGCAATTAACAGTCCTTCAGCCAGCCTCCATAAATTCTGCACGTCCTTGAAATGATTTTCAATCACCCTAACTTTACTACAAAGTTTACTATTTAAAACAGGTAAAATCTTATTGAATCATCAAATTTTCATTGTAGAGCTGCACACAGTATATTGATTTACTCAGCCTCTCCCCCTCTCTAGCTGCTTTTACATTGTCTGTTCAAGGCGGCAATAATGTGGCGTTATTCTGCCTTGTTTTGACTGTAATGTTCAGTTGCGGAAAGGGGAGACAGTGGTCTCAGCCCCAAAACAAGTTCTGTGTAAAAGCCAGAAAGATGGGTGAGCTGGGTGTGATGTTTTGACAGCATGTTTAGCGTGTGACCCACTATGAGAGATTTGGAAAGTAATGTTAGCTGTTAGTGGCTAATTGTAAGAAGAAGAACAGCGGCCGTCATATCTGCAAATAGTGAGAGCAATAAGGTCCAGGAGCTCCTTACCCACTGAGCAGAGGACGAGATCAGCTGCCATATAACAGAGATGGTAAATGATTGTTATTGACATGTTATGCCATTGTTGTTGCTTAGAAAATGCTGCCGACACATGTTATATATCACATGGAAGGCCAATGCTATTGTGTTAAATGTCATGCCTGTCATGCCTCTTTTGGTTGCCGCCATCATTTGGTTCTGTTTAAAAATTCAAAGTAGGCATAAAGAAGGGACTTTGCTGTGGCTCTATAGTGCAATCTCTGTATAAAATGGGCTTCTGTTTCTCACGAGACTGCAGCTCTCTGAGTCATACACACAGTGACAGGGCTAACTGTAAGCATTACATGACTAACGGTACTCAGCAGTTATTAATAGGTTTAATAAAACGAAACACTGTGATGTGGTAGATCTCTGAGAAGTTGTTAAAGTAGAATGGATGAACACTAGACAAATATCTTCATACCTCAGCTGTAGTTTTATTCTGGCCAGATGTTGTTATAATACAGGTCAGGTTTCAGCGTCCAAAAAGGGGTTTATAAGTGTGATGTCACATTGTTGACACCCAAGTGACGATCATTACAACACTAGAAAAAACACAGAATCCTCCTAATAATACGCTCAGGATCTGTGATAGCAACACAACTATGTTTGCATTTTCATGTGCCCCCGCACTTTTTTATTGCAAAAATGCCTATAAACACTGCACCTTGCATCTTTTTTTTTTTTTTTTTTTTTTGAGAAAGGCTGCCATGAAATCAGACATTTTGGGCCACAACAATCACAAACACAGCCTGTGAAATCCTGGAGGGACTGGCTATGGATTACAGTAGGTAAAAGTAACCCTGCTTTGTGGTGCCGGAAAACCTGTTTTAAGACCAGATATAAAGATAGCTGGTTAACAATGCTAATCTTCCTCTCTGATACAGCACTCAAATCTAATAAATCACACAGTCAGATTTACACACACGCACACACACACACATGCACGCACGCACGCACGCACACACACACACACACACACACACACACACACACACACACACACACACACAGACAGAAAGAGCAAACATGAGCATAGTTTCCATTTAAAACACAGGCAGTTAAAGCTGTTTTGGCTCTGGAATGATCTCTATTTCCACACCGGTTCATGAGAAATCTGTTTCAATGTGACACAATCATTGCATAGGAAGCATATTGGTGGTGGTTTTTGTTCCAACAAGTTCCGTATTTTGTGTGTATGGTTTGGTGATTGAGAGACAGAATGACTGTGTGTTTATGTGTGTGTGTCCTGACAGGATGTTACCAATGAGAACTTCAGTGTTTCTGTTGACGGTTCACATGAGCTTCTGAGTCAAAGGAAGTGAATGATGCCACACACACAAACACGCATGCATGCACACACACTCGCACGCACACACACACACACACACACACACACACACACACACACACACACACACACACTGATTTGTGTTTGCCATTTGGATGCAGCAACACTACATAAGATTGACTAGCGTGGCTAAATGGGCTCGGACAACTGTAGCAGGCTATAGCTGAGAGACAATAGCTGGTATGTTTCCAGGACTTTCCAGGTAAAGCTGGTGCTGTAGAATTTCTGTTCCACAAACATAACCAACCAAATAGGCCCCTATAAAAAACATTTAGTTTCATAAGTAAATTTGACATTTAATAATTGTTATTTTTGTGTTTTTACTCCAAAGAGTACTCTCCTTTAGTGCCTTACAGTGTGACTCAATGTTGTGTTGTCGTTTTATGAGGATTTCATAATCGCCCTTTTAGACTGAGGGATCTTTTCCCCCAAAACATAAAGAGGAGGCTGCCCTATTTTTCAGCCCTGCATTGGTTGTTTTTTTCAGATGGTTGATTGGATGGTTATGGCATGCCGTTCAGTATGTAGCCTGGCAGGCAAAAGAAAAAAAAAGTCCAAAAATCACTCACTGCAGCAGCAAGAATGTAACTGACACCAATGGCTGCCTAGCAGGTTGGAAAAACTGTCAATGATCAAACACACACACACACACACACACACACACACACACACACACACACGTAACGTTTTCACCAGTATGGCTGAGCTTCTCTATATTTTGTCAGAAAAGAGGGAGAGGAAACCCTCACGTGATTCTCTTTACGTTGTACCATGCGTCATGTATGTGCTAAGTTGGTAACAGATCTCACATCCAGAATGCTCATCTTTGATAATTCCAGTTTCAGTTCCAGACAAATGGTTTAGACAAATTGGTAAACTTTTGGATTTATATGACATGTCTGGCTGAGTGACCTCTGATGTTGCTTTATTATATTTAGTGACGGGTGACCAACGGGACTGAAACAATTTGGAGTGAACATCTTTTGGAAGAATGCTGTTCATCCCTAAAATAGAGTTCCACACATTTTGATAATCTATGATGAGGAGCATGGATGCCGTTCGAGGCAATGGTGGCAGAGCCAGGCCTTACCAAGACTCTCTCTGTTGGGTTCGCTTTCATTTGGTTGATGTATGAGTTTTGCTTTGTAAAACTATTCATCAGAGGAAATGTTGCCATTGTACGTTCCTGAAAACCATGGATGTGTTACATTTTTATAGTTATGTAGTAGAGTCATTGAAGCTAGATGTCTCTTTATATTTAACAACGCTTTGGTTAACATGTGGTTTGGTGAAGCACAAAAACTACTTGGTTAAGGTTAGGAAAAGCTCATAATTGGGCTTAAAATAGTTTTTGGGGCGCCAGGTAGCTCATTTGGTGGAGCTTGTCACAGCGGCCCAAAGTTTGAGTCCGATCAGCAGTCCTTTGCTTGAATGTCATCCCCATTTCCTGTCCTGTCCTGTCCATATCTCTAGCTGTCCTAACAAATAAAGGCCAAAAAAGGCCAAAAAACTGTTTCAGTGGCACAATCACCGCTGGAAATGCTGCAAAAAAACAATAACTTTATTGCACTATTCTCAGTGCAAACACAGCATAGAGTTGCCCACATTTGGGCATTTTGTTGTCTGTTAGTCTCGAACAATGGTCTGTAGCTTGGCAGGCATCTGGTCATGCCATCCACTATCCCCTCCTCCTGATGACAGTCAGCTCATATACTATATTACTTTAGAAATGTTGATATGATAGCTATGAAACATACTTATGTCAAATTTCATGGTTTGGAGAAATGCATGGTGCCAGCATTTACTTCTGGTGATTTGACTGGCTGTGTAGTGTGGTGGCTGAGTGGATCTGAACAGATGTGACAGTGACAGTGAAAGCAGAGATGTTTAGATTGTTGTGACGGATTAAACCTGTGAAATAGCCTGCTCAGCATGTAGCAGTCTGTGGTCCTTTGTAGGTGTGAGAGTGCAAGTGTGGTTTTAGATGTACTGTACTACAAAAAGTCATTTGTAGTTAACAGCCTTATTTGAGCTTAACATCATAATACGTTCTACAAAGTGAGGTGCGCAGACTTAAAACTGAAAGAGACAAAAATAGCTCTGGTATAAACATATTATGGAGCTAGAGCCGTGACAGTTACATTTTGGCATTGAAAAAGGAAACATTAACACTAAAAAAAATTCCCCTTAAAAATAAAACAGGCATTGACAATTATTTTGATATTTTTTTGCACTCTGCTGGGTTTTTTAATCATGATTTCCTGATTTGTTTTCTGCATTTTACTCTTTTATAGTGCGAGTTTTTTTAGCTGACAGTTCTCTCTCAATCTTTTTGTGTTTTCAGTTTCAACTTTCTGACATTGTTATAGTGTGGAGAAAAGATGTTTAGGGGAGGGGCAGTGAAAGTGTGATGCAATCTGTATACTGAGGAGAGAATGTCGCTTTTCAAGACCCATCCATAGTGTGCTATGAGCTCTGAAGCCTAGCAGCACCAAAACCTTAGCATATGGTAATGTCTGTCGTGACTCACCTAGGACTCCCGAATAGCAAGTTTGATAAGTTAAGTCTCGAGTGACTGGGCATGCCTTAGCCCCCCTCCCAGCCCTACTCATGTTTTAAAACCTTTTTCACATTTCAGGGAGGAGGCACTTAGGCCAAAAGTGTTAAGATACTCTTTAAGCCTAAATAAAATGTTAACAGGTGAGTCATAGAAAAATTCACCCTCCTTACAGATGTCATGAATGTTAAAATTTGTTGTGTACCAGGCTGTAAACATGTTTATTTCTGCTGTTAAATTGGGCATTTTAACATGGGAGTCTATGGGGACTAACTTTTTTGAGTTTACCTCAAGTGGCCGTTGGAGGAACTACAGAGTTTGGCACTTTAGGACTGTTCATTTTTCAGCCCTGAAGGTTGCCGCTTGGCCAGATCTTACTGTTACAATTCTAGCTCCATAGCATATGGCCTGAATTTAGGTTTCAGAATAGAGAAAACTGGGATCTGCGTGCCTTATATCAAATATCAATGTAAAAACACTTCTCCATTTGAGAGAGTGTTGTGCGTATTGTGTATGAGTGTTGCTAAGCCAGTGAGTCAGAGCCATTTCACATCAGAGCCGTTTACAAGACTTCATGGCTCAGTGAGAAATACTCAGAGTGTGTGTGAGCTGCGGGGTGTGTGGGAGTGAGTCAGGGAAAGCAGTGCAGATGATTTAGAAGTTGTTCCTCAGTATATAGTGGGGAAAGCAGTGATTTGATAATCAGTGGCAGAATTTGGGCCTGTATCTCGATAGCATCAGAAGACTGAGCGGCAGCTCCTCTGATTGTTGTTCCCAAAGATGTTAAACTCCACAACCTTTTCTTGACTCTGCGTTGCTAAGTCAGATTTTCCTAATCGCTGGATTTTTTTTTCCTCCTCAGTTTTAATGCTAAAGACATGCTGTTGCATGTTTGAGCCAGCATGCGTGGCACGTTTGGAGGGTTTGGAGGGTTCAGAGTCAGGACAGTATCTGCTCCAAGGCTGTGACTGGCCTGTCAGTAATGGAGCATTAACTCATGGAATATCTGACCACAAAAGTGGCCTTCTGGGAAATTCAGATGTCATGTAAACATGTGCAAATCAGGACAAAAGTTGTTTAATCAGACTGTGCATTGGTTAGCAGATTTATCTCATGGGTCAGTTAGTATTTTGTCACATCAGATGTGAACATCTGTAGTTAACATATGCATCCTTAGGTAAAGAATTTCATCTATTGTGCTGCACTCCACTTCCATATTGGAAACATTTTTGAGACACTGGCTGTTTGGACGAGTCTCACAGCTGACAGTTTCCACAGAGTGTAAGTGGACAGGTGTCCATTTTCAACTATTAGAGAGAATTTCTCGAACATGTGACATGCTTGAAGGTCAGCTTAACCACGGGAAATCTTGATGGACCAAATGCTTGGCAATGTTATCAGCTTACTGCTAGGCCTGGAGGGTATATCATATTTTATACCTTCATACTTTCCTGAAATTTCACCGGGGCATACAGTAAAAGTGTGCTAAGAGTTTTCATTCAAACTCGACAGGAACAAAATAAAACTCACCCAAACCCTCTTGGTTACTCTTGCTAATAATCTAGTCAGTAAGTCCACTGTTCCAACAATCACCAGCTCTGGTTTGATCGGAATAAATCCTTAATTCACCAAGTTAAATGTAAAAAAAACACACTGTTATTCCCCACAGTTTCTCTCTGCCGTTGTAACTTTTGCCACATGGCGTTTAATTGAGTAATAAAAAATCCAAAGTAATTAAATTAATAATGGTCAGACAAAGTGGGATTCTCAGGAAAGACTATTAAGCCATACGCCAGAGCAAGATGAAGGGTGTGGTTAAAACAGTGAGTGGGTTTATGTCCACTGACATAATAAATGAAGCCATTTGAGTCTAATCATGAGATAAAAGCAGTTCTGTGGCTATTATTATTAATGTCCACATGAATATTATACCCACCCGCAATAATAGATTTGGACAGGTTAATTAGGCTTGAGCATATGTACTATTTCATGCCTTCCCGAAATTTTACAGTGGTATATGGTATATGATGGTATAAGTGTGTGGTGCACTAAACTGTGGTGATTCGTGCTGTGCACTACTTACAATAAGTTTAATTGAAAGAGGAGTGCCTGTATTTAGGATGGTATTGAGAAACATAAGTTTGGCATTCCTAAATACACTGGTACACTGTGATACACCGCCCAAACCTAGCAGTAATAATATTCTTTCTTTTAACACCGTTATTAGGACAAGTTTCAGTTTGGATGCTGGGCAGGAAGGTTTCCATGAAAATCCATATATTTGACAGTTTATTTAGACATTTCCCCTCAACATTTGGATTTTTTAGTGTCTCCTGCAGCTGCTGTAAGATTTCTGTCTGATGATCATTGCATGTAATCTGAGGCTCCTGTAATCATCATACATTTGTGGTGTGTTTGTTTTTACTGTAATTAAAGCCGTGGATGTGAACACAGGGACCATGGTGGGAACACTGCAACTAGCTCAGACTTAACAGGTACACACAGGGGACCAATGATTTTAACATCAGCTACCCATAAATTACCTCCAGCACCACCATCGCAACACACTGTATAATTAGACAGTGCGAGCGTGCGTGAGAGAGCGAAAGAATGAGAGAATGAGCGTAAATTATAAATGTCTGTTTGGCCATTTTCTTTCCACAAAAACAGGAAAACTGGTCAGCATGGACTCAACTATGCATGCACACACGCACACACGCACAGTTGCACATGTAGCTTCACCACTCTCAGTTTTGATGAGTTCCGCAGCAGTGAGTTTTTCCTCTCTATGTGAGGTGTGGAATAAAACAAAAAAGCTGACTGCAATATAAATGAATGTAAAATTACTGCATTCAGCAGTGGTTGGATATGAGAATCTCTGACAGGGTTGCTGTAATTTTTGCCAGCTATGGTAAATTGGTTCGGAGTAGATTTCAGTATGCCTGTGCACCGCTCTGTATATCTTCATTATAAAAGGAAGGGACAAGAGGAATGTGAAATCCATATTTTCCAGCCATTTCACAGCCGTGTGTTATGGTTTCATCCCTACAAGCCTAATCTTCTCTTCAGGATTCAGGAAGTCGATTTTAAGACTTTTAAGAGTCGTTTTTAGTAGCTGGGCTGTCACCTTGGTGCAGACTTCAGTAAGGTGACAGCTGAGGGGAAGAAGCTGAGCCTGCTGGTCCTGGAATGGGGAGTCCTGTAGTGCCTTTCAGGGGAGAGGAGAACAAAAAATGTCTGTGTCTGGGGCAAGAATAGGTGAAGAGGGAATAGAGCAGAGGACCCAAAACATAGCCCTGTCGGATGCCAATTTTCATCTTAAGGGTTTGAAAAAGTGTGTTTTTTGTGAAGGTGATGATAAAAAGCATGCAAAAGACATGCTCTTTGGATGTCAAGACAACCTTTGTCGATGTCCTTTTTATATTTGTTATAAGGACTGCCCTGTGACTCCTGGATCATCTAGATCTGATTCCTATGAAGTTGTTCCCATTTAAATATGTGTCAGTAACTTGTGTTTATTGGTACATGTGCTGCTGAGGATAGTTAAGTGTCTAGGCTTGTATTTTTGCATTTTGTACTATCATAAAAGTGTTTTAAAGCAGAGATTTTTATGTCCAAAATTACACAGATTTTAGGGAAAGGGAAAGGGACAATTTGTGGTCCAGCAACCGGTAATGTGTTAATTACCTGGTTCTTTTCTGAAACTGGTTGAGTGGCCCTGGAACAGTAAAAGCACCACCTAACATTTAGACAGGCTGGAAGAGAGGGCTGTGACTGAAGCTTTCTCACCAAACACTACTGACTGCATTTACATGCACACTAAAATTCCAGTGTTATTCTGGGTGTGACCATATCTTGATTATTCCATTTGGATGTCCTGAATTATTATTCTAAACATTTTTAAATAAGGAAACATATGATCTGCTGGTAGCGTTCTTGTTTTAGGGGCATTCTTTGGACGTAAATAAAACTGGTTTGGATATGCATCTGATGTCGGCTCATTTCTGCAGTTTGCAAGACATGGCCTCTTGCCTGTCTACAGTTGACAGTTGACGGTTGTCATGGATACGTTGTACACAAACCAACTAACCAACAGTTTGTAAGGCTGGTTTGGAGATGCGTGCCCAAAGGAAAAGCCCAAATTTAAGGTCAGACGAAGAAACACACCTACTTTTAGACATTATTAAAGGCTTGGATATCAACAGTTTTTTGGATATGACTTTTCCAAGAAGGTAGTTGAAAGAATGAAAGAGGGAGGCTGTGTTCGCACTATTAAACATGTCAACTTTGTCAACCTGTTCTCACTAGCAACTTGTCAAATACCGATGCTTGGTCAGTAGTCCTCAACATTGAATACTGACACTCAAGGAACCCTTTAGCAGCGGTTTGAGAAGCAACGGGCAATGGCAACTTTTTGCACTTCAAGTAACTTCTGCAGTGTAATGAGCATAAAGTCCTTTGTTGCTGGAAGATAAGGTGGATGGGTCAAACAAACTCTGGACTTACACCTGGGAGATCACTGTTTTTTTCCTGTGTGAAACCAAGCTAGCTGGCCCCAAGGATGTTTGGTTGAATTTAGGTTGTGACACCAAATGACCAAAATCAGGATATCTATTGCGTCTATTGCGTTTTACGTAGAATAATGACAACAGTTGATATTTTACGAAGAAACACACCTACTTTAGACATTATTAAAGGCTTGGATATCAACAGGTTTTTGGATGTGACTTTTCCAAGAAGGTGGTTGAAAGAATGAAAGAGGGAGGCTGTGTTCACACTATTAAACACGTCAACTTTGAAATACTCCTATTTTGATGGAAAGAAACAAAGTGACACAAGTGGCTTTAGCTGTTCCGCTTTTCCACATTTTGATGACACATCAATCCGATGTTCGGGATCCAGGTAATAGAGGAGTATGCAGGGCTGCATGTAAACTGGAATATGAAGTAGAATATTTATTTGCATTAATGTTCTCTGCTTAGTAGGATACTCTTTTTTTAAACAAGGGCAAAAACCGGAATGTTTTGTTTGTCTAAACGTAGTCACCCTGACAATCTCTCACTTCTGTCTCTGTCTCTACTTACATCTCACACACACACACACACACACACACACACACACACCACAGAGCTGCCAGTCTCTCCAAAGCCTAAATATACAGTAGCTGTTTGCCATGTGAGCGTTTCAGTGAGGTAAACAAGGAAAGTAAATCGTTTGTGGAGTAAATGTTTCACTGGCAGCGATATATTAAACATTCTGTCAGCTGGTCACAAAATAATCTAATCATTACTAGACTGTACTGAAGGAAACAACAAGCTAAAATTGAATCAAAAATATTTATTGACTACATGTATGTATATGACATACAGTATATTATATATAGGGGGCATCATATCTTTATTTGTACAATTTTCTCAAAAGGGTGAAACTCAATAAAGCTCAAGAGCTTTTTTACCATTGTGGTCCTGAGGGTGTAGGTGTGTGTTTATCTAGTTAAAAGATATGGTAAAGCAGGTTTGACATCACATGGCTCAAATAACTTCTGTGAGTGCCTAAAATCAAGACCATAGACTTGTACACACACCTTTCAGATCTGACCCAACTGAACCTGCCTAGTACTGCATAATTTGAGACCCCAGCCCAACCTGAGACCTTGGCTGGTTTATTGTTTCCTCATGAAAAATAGGGCTGGGTTAGCCTTTAATGGATAGCATGGCTCAAGTGTTAAAGGGGAAGGGAGAGGGGATGAAATGCAGCATAGGGCCTAGGCTGGAATTAAACCTGCGGCTGCTGCAGCAAGGACATAGCCTCTGTACATGGTGTGCCCACTCTAAGAATTGAACTACTGGGCACTCCTGAAAAATATAGTAATACGCTTGCTTTGGAAAGAGTTTTTTACTGAGAGCAGCAATAGACCAGCAATAGACCAGAAAAGAACATGGCCTGGCGACCCACCAACACATAACTTCTACTAACAGATAAGCTATAGGTTTAGCAGTATTACACACATTGTAACCTGTTCTCACTCAACAGGGTCTTAAAATACTAAATGACCTGCCTTTATGGTTGGTCTGATAAACTTTGTTTTTTCCCCAATATTTGCCACATACCGCAAGCTGGCAGACTCAAGATGTATTTCCAGATGAACTGGACAACAGTCCAAACAGGTGAAGCTAGAATTTTGGAAGCTTTAGTCCTCATTGGTAACAATTATACAGTGATGAAATGTAACTCGGGGAGGATTACAATCCATGTTTACCTGGAGATCATAGTTTTTTAATTTCCTGAAAATAAATTTAGAGTGTGGATTAGAAGAAATTGAAATAAGTGAAGAAATTTACGTTCATCTTTATATAATTCACCCATACAATCATTGGTAAAGACAACTGCATCTACCTGTCTAAATAATTTTTCAACAATCGGATACTTATTCAAAATCCAGGCTAGTAATGTGGTGGCTTTCCTAATGAAAAGGAAACAGCATCTGTCAAACGACATATTGTCTTTGTTTGATTTGAAGGACTTGTGTATGTTTGTTTGAAGTGTTACATGTATCATTTGTCTTGTTCAAGAGCTGGCCAACTGATTGTGAGGAGTGTTGTTCCAGCTGTGCTTTCATACCGGTGTGAAAGGGAAATTTGGCTTCCTATTAATAGATAACTAAATGTAAACACATACAGTGATAATGTGTCTACTGCTGAGTGTGGAGTGGACATCTCTTACAGTTCCATGCTCTGCACAGACCTCCTATCTGTATTCAGACACACACACATGCTAAGGTCAGATGAGGTCAGTGATAAAGTGAAAATGCTTTTGAACTGGAAAAATATCATCTCTTTAATGATGATCTTTAATGATGTGACCCCTGAGGTTTATCTTGGGACCCACAGGGGATCCAAACCCCATGCAGGGAATCTGTATGCACCTCCAAATATTACTGAAATACCTCCCTCTTTAAAAGAATAGACAAGCAACGACAAATGTGTAAGCAAAGTCAACAAAAGAGTGTAACTCCTCAGTGGTTTGGGAGTGGTCCAGAGCAGGCCAAGGCACCTGCAGCAAGTCAGCAGCCTCCTCAGGCGGCTCAGGTCAAGTTTACCCAGAAAAGTCAAATTGTAAACTTTAATATTACACACACTCGCATCCCTCTGCACTCAAAATGTGCTTTTAAAAATCAAGCTTTAAAAAACACAATACATTAATATTGTTTTCCACTTTCATTGACGTAATTCTTTAACCAACATCAGACCTAATCATCGATATTAAATTTTCATTATTTTTTAGAATTTTAAACCTTTAAATGCCAGGTTTTTGTCATGATGCCACTATATTTTTAAATAAAAAAAAAACACACACACAAAAAAAAGATTAATTTGAATATACTACATGCTAAGTTGATTTTCTTTAATGATGGCAGTCTGGGATATGTCAGTGATTAGCAGCAACAATGACTGTAACAGTGCACTTAGTGGAAATAGCGTGTATTTCCTCCATATGCCAAATATGGTAAAAATGACAATATCAGGAGGGAAATAGTAAAAATGACAAATTCCAAGACAAAGGGCCAGGATGACTCCCAGAAATAATACAATGCATGTTTTTATATGTTTTTAGCATTTTTTGCACTTAACAGTGTGAATGTAACAATTTAATTTCCACGGAGTATTTTAGACTTATTGTAGGAGCTGAACTGGAAATTCACTGATTAATCAAATATAAAACAATCTTAAGTAGCTTAAAACTTATCAGTTGAGGTCGAGTTTGTGCTTGACTTTATATACTTGACAAGGCGTCTTTTCTTACCCAGAAGTTATTGTAAAACATTGTGATCAGGTCTATATTTGATGTCAGTTTAACATTAACACTAACCAACCTCTCTAGAATCAGTAACCATGGACACACACCGCTGCCTCACATACAAACAACCATATTTGCACACACACACACACACACACACACACACACACACACACACACACACACACACACACACTACTTAATCTAATCTAATCTCGACTCCTGGACTCCTGTCATACCATGTGCATCATCATAACTGCATCTATAAGTCTGTTTATTACGTTTCAATGACATCTGTGAAAGTTACTGAATGTCTGAACATATGTTTTTAGGACAAAGAAAAAAAACACTAGTAAGAGATAATAATGCCTAATACGCAGTAGATGAAGCTCAAAGCTACAAATAAAGGCAGATTTACATCTCAAAATGTTTATCATAGTTTAATCAAGGATGTTTTAGTTAGTCTAGATATAGTAGTTTTATCTTGAAACAAAGAACACAGAAATACAAATATCTTGACAAACATGCGCCCAAGTATCGTATAATAATAAGTCATGTAGAGAAAGGTCACTGAGATAAAGACAAACTCACATCACACACTGTTATCAGCTTAAAAAATGATAAATCATTAAAATGATCTAAAGAAAATACATGTGAACTGACTGCGTATATGCAGTAATTTAATTAAACCAAAATCAGTTCATTATCTGTCACAACATATTTATTTATATTCATATTTACATTTTATATTTAGCATTTCATCAACAAAATCTCTTTGATCATTAAGGTGATTTCCACAGAAGGCTGAAGGCAACAATATTAAGACATTACAGTGGAAGTAATGAAAATAATGAATTGTAAAACACTACAGAAACACACACACATGATATTGCAACATTTTTTAAACAATATCTTTATTGGAATTTTCAATTATAACAGATAAATAAAATAATCTTGGCAGCAAATATGGTATACCATGAAACGAAAAGGCAAACCAAAAACAAAAAAAAAACAAAAAAAAAAATCAGAGGTGAAAAACGGATGTTATTACAGCAGTGACAATATACAGAAATACAAGTTATGGGCTACAATACTTAATATTCCTATTTCAGATTGCTCCAACCACTCTGCCATCTTTGGTTTTAGAAGCTCTCCCTTATATTTTCAAAAAATTAGTTTTTCCAAAGCAACATATGTTGATACATTTTAATATATTGCAGTTATATTTAATATATACTTTAACATATACTTCACATCTTTCCATCCTATAGCTATTGCTCTCTTAATATTGCAATATTTTTTACTCTCCATTTACTATGTGAGTCCCTATGTCATGTTGTCACTAGTTATTTGTGACACTGAGTCACAAATAGAGTCTTGTCAAAATCACATTAGAGGCTCCTTTCTTGGTAGAGATAGTTTGGATTTAGATAAATCCAGGCCCTGTGTGGCCCTGCAGACAAAAGCAGCTGATGACTTTGCATTTGATGGCTGATGACTACTTACATTCCTCAGTTTTCTGTCAAGACAAGTCTTCTCCTTTAACTGTTAAATCTGTCTAGAAACCAGACAGATGCAAACACATCATGTGACATCACTTTGTATGACTCAGCTGTCTGTGCGTTAGGACGGAGAGAACACCTGTTTCATGTAAAGCACGGCGAGAGCAGGCGACTCATGACACGTCATAAACATTGCAATCTGCGCATAATGAGCTCATTCACTCATTTAAATTCTATCAGACTGACAGATGCACTGTAAAATCTGACAAATTGATTTTACTTAAAAAGATCTAGGAAACCGATCACCTAACTAAGTATATTAATTAGTCTTAATTTATGCTTACTTATTATCTAGTTCTTAAGTTTACTTAAAAATGTGTTATATTTACTTGATTTTGTGAAGTTGTGAAGTTCAGCACTTTTATTATCCCTCAAAACATTGTCTTACAAAACAATTTCAAAGACAATAAACAGGCATATGGGACATCATAGCAGCACACAACCAAACTTGATTAAAATCAAGCCCAACAAAACAGCAAAAGTATCAATGAAAGTCATCTAAAAGTTTTAATAAAAGGAGTGAGCTCGGTCAACCATTGAAAAACTCATTCAAATATAGAAATGTTAATAAAAGAAGGTAATCTTTTAAGTGTTAGAAACTTCAGCAAGCCAAATTTACTGTGGCTTATATCTGTAATCTCACAGATCTCATGACTTCATTATTGGTGAAATCCTCTTCGTCATGATCAAGTTAAGTTAGACTTACTTGGTTTACTGAAGTATTTTTATAATGCAACATTGCAAAATTAAGTAAATACAACTCCATTTTGTGTAAACTTAACTAATTATTATATTTACTGTCCTTCTAGAAAACAATGGGTCTTGTAGGTTTTTTCAACTTGTCAGATTTTACTGTGGGGGTATTTTTTATTTTTCTTTACCTGATGGCAGTTTTATTTATTTATTTATTTTTAGATGATATAGTGTAGCATCTTGTCTATTTCCTCAGAGTTTGGTTGGCTTGATATCTGTGTGGATACGGAGTCCCACAGGATCTTAGCTCTGGTTTCAGGATATTCCACTCATTCATTTTCACCTGTGTGAAGTCTCATTAAACAGATGGCATGTTGGGTCCCCCTCCTGTGACAGAACGCTCATTGTAATCAAATAGTCCTGGTCTGGTCCTACCTTTGTTCTGGTAGCCTGAGCTGGACTCTCAGCAGCTCCAGTTGGGATTTGAACTCGATCTGTCAGTCCAGCAGCTGTAATTTCACTCCTAATGTGTCCAGCTGCTCCTGTGCAAAAGACCCCCCCTGCAGATTGATTTGGTCATAAGATAGTTTTGCATACATGACCTTTCCAGCAGCAGCTCTGTCACAACGCCAGAACGTATCAAAGCCATACAAGTCAATAAGGCCTGAGACCTCAAACATAAACTAGACTTTTGATTTAAAGTTTGGAGATGACTCCTTTATTGATTGATTTCCTTTTTTTTAAATATAGGAATCAATGATAGTAAATCAACCCTTTGATACCTGTGCAAATTAGCTGAAATTCTGTCAGAAACATAGGAGGGCAACGAGCAACTCAACAAATAATGGCCCAACAACTGGAAAGAAATGTGTAATTAGTTAGCAGAAAATTAGCGGAAAATAAGCAAAATAAATAAAATGAAAATAAGTTTAAAAAAACGAACAAAAAAAAAGATTTTTTAAAAATATCTAATAATCTTTCTCAGCTAATATAGCTAATATTTTTTTGCAGTTTATTGTATCTTGCCAAGTTGCTTATTAAGTTTCTTCCCATATTGTTCGAAAGAAATCAAACTAATTGTTTCAGCTTTCAGAGGTTTAAATGATTGTGAAAGGTGTCTGAACGCAGCACAAGAAAATAGTCGAGCCAGGTGTTAGAGGGTTAAAAAAAATATGTGAAAAAAATGTCATGTTCATGTTTTGTTCGGTGCAGAGCATATAGTGGCTGCTGCAGAGATTGAATTAAAGTCTTCCTCAAAATGATATCAGCAGAAACAGACAGATATCTGAGCACTAGAATGAGGTGTTGCAACATTTCCTACCACTGCCAGCCAGTCCAGAGACGTGAAAAAACAGTTCCAAGTGTACCAGCTGTTGCATGAGAAGCAGAACAAAAAGAAACAGTCAGGGCCTGAATATGAGACATGCAGAGGAAACATAACAGGACAGAGAGGGCAGAGTGCTGCACAGAGATAGGTGCTGTGCTCATTGGACAGTGTTATCACGTCTGTCCACGGTCATCTTTTTGGGTGTGTTTGATGATTAACATTGCACGGGGGGTGGAGCTCCTTGACACCCAGCGTGTGCTGTATGTGGGAACCGATACTGTGGTTGTCGACAATAAGGTCCTACATTGAGAATCATAGTTTTATTATGAATGTCCATCTGTAGAATCAGGGCCCATCTAGGCATTTTTTATGGCTCAGAGGTGTCTGGCATGGAAGTTGTTTTTTTTCTTTTTCATGTCACACTAAAACAGACTGTGGAGATATAGGTCTGGCTATGCACACTAGTTTCAAGTAGCGATGGTGGTTTTAAAAAATGTGACCACGTAAGAAGTGGAAGGGGGAGAGAACTGCGTGTGAAATAGGCAGGCAGAGGCAGGCTCATAGGCACAGTCTGCATCCTGTGAGTCAGACTTTTGGCAAAGAAACATGATCAGGACATCTTTGTGTTTTATTGTTGGTAAAATCTTTTTACGACTTTGTTATTAAAAGATGGTGAATGACGACCCTTTGATCCAGTGACTGTTGTGTCACAGATCTTGGCCAGGGTTTCCATTACTTCTGGTATTGATTTTCCTAAGGCTTTCATAAGGGGCAAACATTTCCTTATAATAATCCACTATTTAGTGACTCTTGACCTATCCTCTAGTTAAACCACCAAGACCAGCCTCACATTTTCATGCTTTCGTGCCAGCAATAGTCATGACCAGAAGCACTGTGTTTATGTTTATGTTTATGTGATCCATACATACATCCGTTCTTTGGTCCGTCTGTCCCCTTCTCATGAATGCCATCTCCCAAAAGCACCATTTCTTCAAATTTGGCATAAAGGTCCTATTGGACTCAACGATGAACTGATTAGGTTTTGGTGGTCATAGATCAAAGGTCAAGGTCACTGTGATTCTGTGTCATTCATATGAACACAATATCTTAAGAACACCATGAGGAAATTTTTCGAATTTGACACAAACCTTAACTTGGACTCAGCAATGAGCAGATAAGATTTTGGTGGTCAAAGGTCAATGTCAGAGTGACCTTGCATCCTTCTCGTTCTTGTGAATACGATATCTCAAGAACACCTTAAGGAATTTAAGATTTAAAAGCCCTGACAGATTAAACATGATCCATATAAACTCCTTGGTCAGCTTTAACAGGCCCAAAATGATTCAAACTTTAATTGGTTGCAGAAATGTAGTTTAACCCTTTTCATAAACTGATCAAAAGAAAATTTGTATCATGTAGACAATGACGCTGGTTCATCTCTGGCTGCGTTCTTTCTGCACATGCTCTGTGTGCTCGCCTTCTCCTCTTCATTGCCTCCAGTAGAGGTATGTTGGTATCATGCTGCTACTTGATTAAGAGCATCAAAACAACAGCAAATACTGCACCAAACACACAATATATATCCTTTTTAGCTGTTAGTTTGACGGCCCCGTAACCATAGTAACTTACTCACTCTTGCCGGGGTGTGCAAGAGGAGAGGGAGCGAGAGCGCTGTGCTGATGTTCGTTATTTATTTTTCGCTACAAGAAAATGCACTTCTGGCATGAGAGTGTGTGAAAAGTGTCAGCTGCGTGTGTCTCATGGTCAATGCGGGAGTTGGCAGCCCTGTAAAGTTTCTATATCCATAATTTTTGTCACACAACTGCTCCGTTTAGATGATCGTATAAGAGGACATCCCATGTAAATTGACCCAAAATCTTCAATCAGATTGATTTCTAAGAAAAAGTTTGCCTATAAATGTAGTTACTGTGACCTCACAAAATGTGTTTTTGGCCATTACTTAAGAATTGTCAGACTAATTTTGACAAAATTTCATACAATTATCTAGTAGGATAAAATGATGAAGTGATAACATTTTCTATCCAAAAGTTCAAAGGTCAGCTTAACTGTGACATCATTATGTTCTGCAGAAACACTCTTCTGTCCATTATTCATCATCATATATGAGGAAGAGAAGAGGAGACATTTGATCAGACACTGAATTGGTGACACTAATTTAAGGTGTCCACCTTGACACTGTGCTGATTGTAGAGATGCTCCATGCTGCCGGGGGACAGATATGTGTGAGCATCTATGTTTTCACAGACATGATGTAAACTGTCAGAGAAACTTGACTGGCGTGCAGAGGCATACAACCTCAGGGCGGTAATTCTAATTAGACTCTTCTATCTTCTATCTATCTTTTATCTTGTTCACTGAAAAGTGTAGATTTACTACCAGTCATGAATATTGCAAGAACCTTTTATTGCGGTAAATACAAAGGTGTAAAGATGCTCGTTTACATTGTTTTCTTTGAACTATTATCCTTCATATTGAGGTTTTATTTTGTAAGATTACATGTAGTCTTTACTTGAACACACCTCATTTATCTCAATACACAAAAGGCTGAGATATTGTGCAGTGATGTTTTGGGATGGTCAAAAAGTGATTAATTTCCCATGTGTTGGAGAACAATGGGCGGTGGGAGCTGCTGGATTGTTACCAGCAGAGAACTATAGCTCACATTCTACAACATGCACACACACAGCGTGAAAAGCCAAAGTGAGCTGGCATTTAACTGCCATGTCAGATGACACAGCACATGAGTCACATATGGAGGAGAGGAAATGCTTTCTCCTTCTCAAGGCCAGCACCGTTCACTGTTCCTGCTGTTGTTTTCAGGGTATCTAAGGACGACCAAAGCATTTGCCTTCAGCACTACGAGCAAACAACGAGCTGAACACCACACTTAAAACAAACACAGACTTTTTCACGAAAGGGCCATTTTACCACAGTTAAAAAAAACCAAACATATATTATCTCTTTTCCCTTTAGTTATATTTGTTTATTTGTCCAAATATCTGTCTCTGAAATTTCTGTTTCCACTTCAGCAGAGCCTACGTAAACAGAATATTATTTTTAGTCACTGCACTGATAAAAACTTTTAAAATAGTCGCAAATGCCCTGTTTATCCACAGAATGCACTGCCAGCAGCTTTCATTTGCACTATTGTTCCACTCACAGCACTTTGTCTAATTTTCACACAAATGACTTGACTAATTGGCTTGATTTCTCTTTAGAAACATGAGATGAAGGAAATAAGCAAAGAAAGAAAAAATGACCCAGAAATGAACAAGAAATTAGTTAAAAGTTCAAGAAAATGACTTGAAAATCAGTAAAAACAAACAACCCCCTCCCATTAAAAGGAAGACAAAAAAGTAAAAAAGCAAAAATGAGCAAAGCAAATAAAGTGCTTAAAAATACAATAATTCTGTAACATAATTTCAAATATGTTACGATATGTTATGATACGATTTAGTTGTATTCCTTTATTTGTCCCTATTTAAAAAAAAAAAAAAAAATCAAAATGTAATGATTTCATTAAATCTGTGGAAAATATCTACCAAGTTGCTCAATGCCTTCAATCTTTGTTTTTTAAAAAAGAAATCGCACCAATTTGCTCAAAGGTTTAAATACTTGTGAAAGGCATCGGAAAGCAGCACAAGACAAGGTTTTAAAGGGTTAAATCATTCATTTAAGAGAAAGCTGCTTTGACGCTGTTTTTGGGTGAGAGTGAATAAACGGTAGGATAAAGGGACAATCACAGATTTTACATTTTAAGATCCGTGTATCTGCGGTCTGAAGTCCTACTCAGCCTGTAAAAATAGCTGTATACTCTCTTCTCTCTGGAAGAACCTTTTTGAGTAAAATAATAAAAATCATCTTTTGATTTGTCATATCAGACAAAATGAACATTTCCATTCTCAAGGGACATGGCCTGAGTGGTCTAAGTTTGGACTTTCACGACAGAATTTTACATCAGTAAGCCTCACAAATAGGAGGTGTGTTGTTTGCAATATATAAACTGTTTTACTGGAATTGCTTTGCTATGCAACAGCTTGGCTCAGTGTTAACTTCCTGTCAGCTGATGTCATTCTCATAAACTGCAAAAACATTCCCACGGGACGTACAAAAGGACCTATTTAGAATGTTTATGTTGTCAATTTTGAAACGGTCTCTAGCTGCCATGTTTAGAAATTGACAGCGTGATTCGAATTTGATAATGATTGTGACACCAACTATTATATTAATTTTTTGAGCAAGTTATAAGCAAAACAATGTGTGTGAAGCATCCAAATGAGGAATTTGTAGCTTCTTTGCAGCAACATCCATATATGTGTATGTGTACTGTCAGGGCTACATATGATTCTGGACAGACACACATGGAAACTGCAGCTTGTGAAGGCATACAGTTGCAAAGTGGTAAATCTACGATTCTTTTTTTAAAAATTTCCTTCAGGCAGTCATTGATTTACTGACGTCTGCTCAGTGGAATGATACTATATATTATATCCAATAATCTCGGGGATCAGGCAGAATAAATCAGATGTTAAGTTTGGTTTTGTAGCAGATTAGAAATGTTTTGCTGAGATTTGAACTAATGGAGTTTGACGTAGACTGAGAGGAAGAAACACTTAGCCGTGAGTACATTTGTCAAAATGTCGGGGTGCTGACGTCAAGATTTGGTTTGTTTTTCTTTGGCTTTTTAATATGGTTGGCTATGGCTCAATTTGCATTCAATATTGTAAGCGTAAGGAAGAGGAAGCTGAAGAGAGAGACAAAGAGAGAGGGATGTGTCCCCGGCCTCAGGCGAGGAGTAGGAACAGTACACATGTGAAACACGCTGCAGTAGCTGTGGTGTCCTGGAGTTTTAGTTGTGGTTTTTCAGGGCTGGGTTTGTTTAGTCAGTGTTGTCCTACAGATTATACCAGAACAACCTTTGGCCTTAATACATGACTTCATCAGAAGACTGGTTCAGTGGACACGTAACAATACCTTCTTTCTGTCTACTGTGTCCATTCTGTTCCAGAGTGCTGCTCAAAGAATGTAATAAAAGTTGAATATATAGTGACGCTCAGATCCCAGTTTTACAGTCATCACCACCTGAAAAACAAACACACGTCCTTGGCTTCACTGACAGTCTCCCTCTGGTGTGGTCTAATTCCTGCAGACAGGCAGGAAGACAAATATGTTTTATGCTTTCAGCAACTGAAGGAAATAACAGAGTGCTGTTGTGTTTGATTCTTTGTCTGCTTTCCAGTTATTGTACGAGTCATATTATGACTCTGTCATAAAGCCATTCAGAGAAAGATGTGACAGATTTAAAAAGACAATAGGTGTTGGCCTTTGCTTCAAAGCTGTACCAAATTGTTCAATAGAAAGAGTGAAAGAAATGTAAAAGTGAAAGTCTGCTGATCTGCTATGGTAAATGGATGGACCTGCACTTGTATAGCACTTTTTTAGTCGTTCAACCACTTAAAGCACTTTCACATGACGAGTCACATTCACCCATTCACACACACATTCACACACTGGTGGCCGAGTTAGCTGTATGAGGTCCCAGCTACTTCTCAGTTTTAAACCATTCACACACACTCACACACCACAGCCATCAGGAGCAATTTAGGGTTCAGTATTTTGCCAAGGATACTTCAACATGTTGACTGGAGGAGTTGAATCTAATTTTTTTAAATTTGATTTGTTAGCACACAAGATGTGAGAAAAAGCAAATATTTACAAACACAGCAAGAATTGTGCAGAAGAGGTTAATAAACCCAAAGTGGCTTATAGTAAAAACCTCAGAATTTATAATCTAATCTCATTCTAATGTCAATTCTCTCCTTAACATGATCAATATAAGAAAAAAACAAGTAGTTATAGTAATCAAAACCAGTGCTGACTGAATCACAGTCATGATGATATTCAGAACAACAGCACTCCCCGTCTTTGATATTGCTTAAATGGAAAAAAAATCAAATAAATAGTAACAGTCATTAATAAATGGTAAATTGGTAGTTAATGAAACTTAATTTAACAATTATAAAGTTATAGTAAATAAAGCATCAAGAAACATTAATTTGGCCCCATTAGCCTTTTAGTTTTTATCTATAAATCTATCTATCTTTCTATCTTCTTTTTATCTATAAAAAGAAATTATTTGTGCACTGATGATAAATAATAATAATAATAAAATTGCATCTGATCATTATACTGAACACATTTATAATTAGAGAGTCAGTGGTAACATGCACCACAGAATTGAAATTCTTTTAAAGTTCTGTAACGTTTCACTTCAAAGGGGACAATCAGTGCTCTGTTTCCATCTCTTGGCTAGAATATTAAGCCCCATTAATAATGTTCAACAAAGCAATAAATGTTTCAGCTTTATCGCAGTCATTCAAACCATATGAATAGATGCTTATAAAATAATTTATTATCCACTGACAAGGTATTGCAAACACTAGAAGCAACTTTATAGCAGCCACTCAAATAGCGTTTACAGATACACTACACAGAATTAACCATTTAACAAGATATTATAAACATCAGTTGCCGCCATCCATATAATGTTATACAGATGCTCTACAGGCCAAATAAATCTGCAAACCAGTGCTATAAATATCTGGTCCATCTGCCTGTCATGTTTAAAGATGTTCACAGCTGATTTCTTAAAGATGTATATGTCACTTGGTAATACTTAAAAAATACTTCATATATGTTAAATGTAACAAAACCAAACAGTCATAAGTAAAGCTTTATGTATATAGCACTTTTTAAAACATGCGGTTACAAAGTGCTTCACAAACACATGCACACACACTTAAATAAAATAAATGAGTGATTGAATTAATTTAGTTTCAATAAATTACAATATGGAACACAGTACAACGAAGGACAGATGACACCAAAATGAACAAAGAAAAACATCACACGTGGCATTTTTGTAGAAGTTTAAAACAGTCCAAAGATTCAGCAGATCTGATGGACTGGGGATCGTTCCAGAGGGTCGGGGCTTAAACAGCCAATGAACTTTTGTTTTGCAGTTGGGGCAGTGGATGAATAAGAGTCCAAGATTTTAGGATCAGAGTTGGTTGAGAAGTACAATAAGGAACAAGGAGATCAGAAATGTAACTGGGGCCGATGTCATGCAGTGCCTTGTATGTTATCAACAGGATCTTGTAGTTTCTGAATTTTACGAGAGGCCAATGATGGGATGCAAGAACAGGTGTTATGCGGGACAGATGGCTTGTCCTCGATATTAGTCTTGCAGCTACGTTTCAAACAAGTTGTAAATGATGAAGAGCAGCTTGACTGAGGCATGTGTAAAGGGAATTACAATAATCTAAACAAGAGAAAAACAAAGAGTTTATTAATAGCTCAAGATCCTTGAAAGACAAATTCACAATTTCACAAACACATTTTCCATGCCTGGAAAGTCATAAGAAGAAAGTCATAGAATTAGTAAAAATCGTTAAAAGTTTGGAAAAGTCATTTGTGTAATTAAATTGTTACAGTAATCTTCCTTAGATAACCTTTAACGTCATGTGATGTAATGTCAAATGTATTTTCTTTAGCTGTTCAGGTATCATACAATTAATGACAAGTGTCAATGTGGGACAACATTTTGTAAACATCACATATGTTTCTTCATTTTTCTCCTCACGATCCATCTCTGCTTTCGTATATGCCAGCTAGCAGAAATTATGTTTGAACAGAGTTTGAATATGATATTTGCAGCAGGTAAATTGGGTATAAAAAATCTGCATCTTGCACTGTTGCGGCGCTATTGCGTTGGCAAAATATGTCCAATGACAAGCAGAAAGATATATCAACACTTGGCAAAATACTGAAAATCATCTCTGTAGTAGTACTGGCCACAATAGGTTTCAACAGTACTACATTTTGTCATGATGACACACGCGTGCACAGACTCACAAGTTGAAACAATACCAGCTGTTGTGACGATGTTGCGGTAATAAAGTGGTAATAGCGCAATTGGAGTATTTTAGCATGTTTTGCTTCAGCATTCATCAGATTTTTGTTTTTTCTGTATATCTTAAATGTTGAAACAAGCTACTCATATGTCTGCTAAAGTTATTATAACATCAACAACTCAATCTCAAGAATGTGATTACTGTCGCTGCTGGTTTCTATTGGAACTCCCTCCAGCAAGATACTATGGTGTCTCTAAAAGTCAAAGAAAATATGCATAGCCATTAAATGCATGATGATTACAGTGGAATAAAATAAGCAATAGGCATTTCATCTGATGACTGTGAACCATGTGTTTGTATAGACAGAGACTTAGAGGGATGTTGGGATGTAGTTTGGCAGTGATTTTATTTCTCTGCTGTACAACAAAAACAACAGGGCATATTTGTTCTGTGCAGAGCACCAGCAGGTTTTCTCTACTGTTGTAAAACTAACATTTTACTACGACAAACTGAATACAACATATGAGAATAGTTCTTCTTCTACTGCTTCTGCCTCAAAACTTACTACTGACCAGACTTACTCAAAGGCACCACCTGGTGGCTGAAGCTGTGCAGCTCATTAAATAATAGCCAAAAACAACATAGTATCAATCAAATATCAATAAATCTCTCAAATTAGGCTATGTGTAGTATTAGTACACACAGAAGAATGCTTTTGTTGATGGCCAGTCCAAAGAATTATGCTAACATTGGTTCAGGAGTTGGTTTTATAAACATATAGCACTGTAAAGGTCCTATGTTAATATTACAAAGTAAAGTATCCATAATGACAGTGTCATGTGATTTCACTTAATTCTTATCCAAGTAAGAATTCCATTAAGATCATGATCAAACAAAGATGTAACTTAATTTTAATCTAACGTGTGCTTTTGTTTACGTTTGTTATATTCAACATTAGCTTGAGCAAAAAACTGGAAGAAAAAGCTGTGGTAGTGCATCAAACTTTTAATACAACACCCCAAATTCCACACTGAGGGGTCTCTCCTTTGATGGCACAAAAACTTCTCTTTGAGCTTGAACAGTAGTGAAGATACATATGTAACATCTGTACCCAGTAAAGGTCAGAAAGTGTTCAACATGGAAATGGTTCAACCTCTGGGGAACCTAAATAGGTTCAGCAGATTTGCTGGTAATCTGCCAGTAAGATTTTGATATTTTTTGTGTACCAGATGAATATTTGTCCCTAATGGTGACACAAAACGAAGGGTCAGGAGGTCACCTTAACATCAAGTTACATCCTCTGGGGATACAGAAGAAAATCCCCTTATATCCCTTGAATTGAAGATGTGTTGTCCTGGACCACAGTGTTAAATACTGAAAAACTTTGATTTCGTCATGTGTTTGAGGGAGTCACAAGGAGTTTGAATCATCGTCTGGGGAGAATGATTATCCCTGCAAATTATGTGACAATCAAATGAGCTGTTCAGACATCTTACACTGAACCAAATTCCATTTCACTCATTCGTTTGTTTCTAGCAACATCCATGTTTTATTCTTAATTATACAATAATTTAAATCATGTGTTTTCAGCATGGGGGCAATGTTGCTAGGGGCAATCATATTAAGGCAGCTACAATATGGAGGCCCACACATTCTTACTTGTTGTTTGAGATTCTGCCTCTGTGTGTGTGTGTGTGTGTGTGTGTGTGTGTGTGTGTGTGTGTGTGTGTGTGTGTGTGTGTGTGTGTATTTTTTGAGTCTGAAGTCTTCTACTTGTGCGCCTGGTGTAAAATTTGAAGTTGAAGCTGTGAATTAAAGGCTAGACAGTCTGCATGGTAAACCTCTCACCTTTATGCACAAACTGTGATCTCAACAGGCTGACATTAATCCAGACCTTAACCCTTGGTGAGCTAATAATTATCACTGTGTGTGTTTAATGGGAGGAAATGAGCCTGCACATTGTCTTTATTTCCAAGTCTTAATATTGGCTGATCGTCTAAATTCCTTCAAGCCAGCAACACCTCATAAAATCCCTCTTGTTGTGCCATATGTGCAGGAGAGAGACAGCTCTACAGCTTTCTCTTGTTGTTGGAGGACTCTGCATCAGCCACACCATAAACACTCTCTGTGAGCTTGACCTGAGGTCAAATGATGACAGGGCCATAACGCAAAAAATATGTTGGTTCAATAATGCGCAGGGGTACTGTATGAAAGTCATAAATTGCACTTGTTGTTCAAGTAATTATTATAAAAGCATTCTGAGCTGCTAAGCACTGGTCAGTCCGACACAGCCTTATAGTTAGTAGAACTTATGCACCCAATTTCAGTGATTGTGAATTGCTCTGAGCGCTGTCAAAACATACCAGAACTGTATGTTGGTTATATTTTAGTTAGTTAGTTAGATCTTTATTTCCAACATGCCAAATAAAATAAGAGAACAAAATAAGATATGTTAGAAAAACAACACCAGAATGCCCATCCGACATATTCAGTAAACAAACTTAAGAATTATGTCCTAAAAGGAGTGGGAGGGAGTGAATACCAAATGGAATATATATATATATATATATATATATATATATATATATATATATATATATATATATAATAATTCCAACCCCCTTTTTACTGTGCCTGAACGCATCCTGTGTAAACACTGATACAGCATAGAAGCAGCTGCATTGCGAACATGCAGCTGCAAAGACATGAATGGTTATGTCGGGTATTAGATCAGATAGATCAGAGTTTGATCAGATGGAGAAATTTCTGTCTAGATTGAGTCTTTTGTCAGTGTCTTTCAAAATGACCAATAAGACTGCTCTAAAAACACTCATATGAATGTTTTCTGATTCGCCATTTTTACAGACAAGTTCTGGTTTGATTAAGGCAAATAAACTGCTTTGGTAAAGTTAGGGAAAGGTAATGGTAGTGTTTAAAAGATACCAGACAATAAGGCTTTTAGAATTTCTTCTTGTTATTGAATGGCGCAACCATAAAAAACATTGTTGAGCATCACTGAAGAGCTTACAGATATAATACACAATACACAGCTCTAGATACTGTAAGATAGATTGTAATAAGATTATACTACAGAACCCTAAAGATACTTAAGAGAAGTAAAGGGTAATGGTGCAGTGTTTTAATAATCAATGCTGTTGTTTTCTCGTGAGGGCAGTCATATTATTAAGCCAAGTTGGCAGAATAAATGTCAGCATTGCATGTTTCTCCGAACCATGGACACTTCACATTTGCTTGTTTCATATCAACGTTTCTGAAGAAGTGATGTAGTGTATGAGCTGAGTTTGCATTGGGAGTTGGAGCAGATGGGGGATGTTGTGTCACTGTAGCAAGACTTTCACTGTGCCTGGCGTTCTGCTGCTCCATCTGTGCCTTGAGTATGCTCTGCAAGCCGAGAGTGTTGCGTAGTCAATAACAGAACAGTATGTATATTCCAATAGTGCTCATAATAAAAGCTCCAGTTCCAAAAATATAAAACCAGTTTGTTGCAGCAGATGTGTTAATCACTGTGGCCTGTCACATTTAAATGAATGTGTGGGAAACCCTGCCGCTGAATAATAATATATAAATGTAACATAAACATGGTTTCCAGAAGCCTATTATGCCAACGTTTAAGGCTCTTCATTAATCTTCTTCTGTGTCTTTTGTGGTTAGTTTTAACTTATTGTGTTAACAGGCAATGTGACAACTGACTATTTAGTTTTTATTACTGTGCAATAAAGGCTATTGTTTCTGTGCTCAAACTAAATATCTCACTTGTGTGGCATCATACAGTCTATGCTGTATCATTCAGCATTCCGCAGGTAAGGAACATTTGTTTTCAGACCCAGTCATGTCATAGGATTTGATCATGAATGCTTTATACCACAATTATGTGTCTCTATCATCACCAAAGGTTATCTGAAAGACAAGGCCTTCAGCTAACACGTCATACATGCTAGAATCTTTAAATACATCTCTAATGCACGCTGTTGTTTGACTTTCATGTTTCTCGTCTTTGCAGCATGTCTGTTTCGCTACAACATCCTGTCACTGGTTCACTTCCTCTACCTGCTGCTGCTGCCATGGTTCCTCTGTCCAAACAAGCACACAATCAGAGGTAAGACCAACTGTGTTGAACGTCAGAGCTCTCTTATCATTTTACATCTAATATTTTTTGTCAAATCAGTTTGTCAAATGTGATTCCAATTCCTGTGACATCAGTTTGTCTTTGCTCTGTTATGTAATCAGCGTGCTCTGGAGCCTATTCTCAGCAGTGATTTGCTTGTGTATGTTTGATTGAAAGGTGATATGAGTTTAAGGTTCTAAAGAGACTGAAAGTTGTTGCCTGACAGATTTTACTCGGGGTAGAAGGAGCCTTCTGGGGTCCCTTTCCTACTGGAAATACTACACATGCATGGAGGCATTAATTTTAACCCCTTTGCCAGTGTCATACAATGATGGGCTACCAGTAAATACTGTCCATGCTGTGCTCAAATGTCGTTCAAAAATTTTGATTTGAATCTGCACCACGTTAAAGAGAGCATCTAAATAAGTAAGAAAAAGAAAAAAGAAGAAATCACGATCGTATTTTCACTGGCCACCATGCAGCTTTCTAATGGTTACTAATCTGTTTTCCTGCCAGTCTGTGATGTCGAATATGACACAGAAGAAAAAAAAAAAAAACGGAAAGGTGTACTCATGTATTGCAGACACAGCTCTGGTCTACTGGCATTGGGAATGCAGTCTATTGTCTATCTTTAATAGCTTTTGCTGCATTTAAAAAACCCACATACATGTGCTAATTTGCATGGAAAAGGATATTATATAATTATGCCTTCCTTTAATACAGCTATTATGTTATAAGAAGACAGAAATATTAAAAAGAAAAAAATTCTAGTTCTTTACCAAAGTATTTCCTTTAACAGGATTTCCCTCTAGGATAATGCATCCCTTTATCTTGGAATATCATGAAAATTTTCCATTATTGCACAAAATCAATACGTCTGGTTAAAACAAAAAACTTCTCTGGTTATAAAAGAGTAATTGGGTATGTGGTAATATCACATTTGCATTGCTAAATAAGGAGGGAGATCTGGGTGCTGGCAAGATTGAGGGGAAGTTATCCACAATTCTGTCTCACATATTACCCATATTGTTATGATATAAAGCTTTATATTTGATTCATTATCTAAGTCAAAATGATTTTGATATGTGAGACAAAATATGATCCTACATGACTTAAATAAAAAAAAATCTTGCTGCAAGGTAACTTTTATTCTTATTCATCAATACCAGATGTATTCTGTGCTTCATAAAGAAACTGAATGTGTTAAATAATTTTCTCCTTGGCTAAAAGCCTGTCAATATTAAATACTACACACGCATGAAATAATGGCATTATTACACAGTTCTCCACATTTCTACCTCTTACAGCATTCAGTGTTGATTTTGTATAAATTAAATATACATATATGCATATGCTAAATTTTTTAGTGAACTTTAATTTGACAAATTCTTCTATTTTTAGTATAAGTATTCCAGTCTGTGTGTGATATTGAAGACATACTTTGTGATAGTTTAAGAATTTCAGTTAAAGTTTAATAAAAGAGTTTAATAAGAGTTTAATAAAAAGATTGATTCTCATGTCTATGTGGTTGGTATGAGGTGTGTGGAGCAGAGTCACCCTAATACATGTATGCCACTCTTTCTGTACATAATAAAATCTACCTACTTGAGTTTTCTAAAGCTCATTAATGGCATGGGATATCGAGTTCAAAATTGGCCCTTTTAGTGTATTTTGTTGCTAACACTTTTACTTAAGTTCCATTTTCAATACAGGGCCTTTAATTGTGCTGGAGTACTTCCTCCACCACTGAAACCATGTGCAATAAATGCCCACTAACAACACACACTCTCTTTGGTAAAACTTTGTGTTGTGTTGATGTGTGGATCTGAGTGCATAGTTTCCCTGATATTTTATACAATGTTAAAATGAAATTTGCTCCTCTGCCGACTGACATTGTGATCACTCCCAGGTGCCTGTTGGGCAAAAGTCTTGATTTTTTGCCTTCTTTTCCAATTCTCCCCTCTGTCTTTCTTCCCGGTAGTCTTTCTGATCTTACGATCGAAATACATAGAGGCTCTTATTTTGGTGGGAGAATAATTAGAGAGAGAGGAAGAGAGGGGGGAACAGAGAGTGAAGGGGAGTTCCCCTATAGGAAAACCCACTGGCCTGCCAAGACCCTGACACGTGCACACACACACACACACACACACACACACACACACACACACACAATGGGGAAAAATTCAAGGGACTAATGGGAAGCAGCACTGCTGGGCTCTGAGAAGAATGAAGAGACGCTTTAAGTCAGAGCTGCAGATTACTCAACAACTGGCATGTATTCAAACATTCAATTATAATCTTATATGTCAGTTTAAGACTCTTACGCTTAGCTGTACTCTCATGAGATTTAGTCTGAGGATGATGATGTCAAATTGTCTTAACAGTCTGGACAGTCTTGACAGTCTGGATGCTTTGACGCTACACAGTCCACAGTTATTGGGCAGCGTTACAAAATTAAAGAATTTATCTTTAAAACCATAAAATGAATGAATTCATATTCTAATAGGTAAATGGTCTTGTGCTATGTCTCAAATAGGATACTTTCATTAGTACACCCACATGCAGTACACTGTGTACACTATGTACTCAGTTGCGTAGTGCATACATTTTGGCAGTTAGTGTTGTCTGAAATCAAACACGGCTGTTGCGCAATTACTAGAAATGGCGTTCACAAGATTTGACAGCTTTTCTTCTCCTGCTAGGCGAATTGCTACCGGGCAGAGCACTATGCAAACATTTGATGAACACTTGTCACTTGCCAAAATTTGTTTAAATGAACGTGCTTTCATGGCATGTTATGGATGCCTGTGGCTAGTTAATGGTAGCTGCCACAATTTGTTATTGTTTACAGCTTGTCAAGCGTCTGACCACAAATATATGCTACAATTTTCTGCAGCGAAGATAACAATTTGATTAAGCAATATTACACGCGAAGGAGTGCTGTTGTACTGTATATTATCACGGCTATGATGCGGTCGTAGGCACAAGGCTGCAGGCTGTAGATGATATACAGTCCAGCATGACCTCGATGGTGATATTGCTTTTATACAACAGTTTACCATGTGCCATTTATTAATTAACAGTAATAAGCAACAGCAGATGATGATGTGGTTGTTCATGTGATGATGTTTTTGGTTCCCCAAACACAAATAGTTTCTGCAACTGCTGGAAGTGACAGCTTTTGCCTCGCAACACATAAACATAATCCTGCAAACCAGCCTACTCCTTTGTGTTTGCTAGGTCTACATGTTATGCACAGGCCAGCTGCTTAGTATCGTGAACATTTATCTGTCTATTTCCAGTGAGATAAGGGTCTGTTTGACTGTAACAGCCCGCTGTATATTGTGTGTCCCTCTTGGCTTGCTGAGGCGAGTACTAGGAAGAATCTTTACCGACTCATAACTGCAGTCTCTGCCGCCTCCCGCGCTAGCTCTGACAACTGCCTCCAGCTACCTCCAGCTGCCTCCGGCTGCCTCCAGTTGCCTGCCTCACTCACACTGTATTCATTAGTTGGACAATGATACAATATTTGCTGATATCAGATACAAAAATACAATTTTGTTTCAGTTTAGTTAAAATTCAGGGGCCTGTGATCAATGCAAGACATCAGTAAATATCCTTATCCTTATTGTCTGCCTCTTGGCTGCTTGCCATTGTTTGCTGGGCGCTAGGCCGCTAGCACTGTTTGAATGTTTAGAAAGAAGTTGTGCTTGGATGTAAATGATGACACAGATGTGCCTTGGGAATTTCAAGATAAAGGCAAATCTTGAAGATGACAAAATATTTCAAAGTTTTATTTTGCAATGTAATAATAAAAAGTTCAGACTCACAGAGCATGCCGATAAACTCTTGTTTATGTATGGAAGATGTCAATAGACTGGTTGAAGTCAACTTTCCTGTCTGAGGTTTGTCACAGAAACATTCACAGATCATTACTAGTCTGAAAAGTTAGTGGAAGTCATTATATGAGTGTCATAGCCAAACACTCCCCTCCTGTACTCTATTATAGCTCCATACTATAATCTGAATTGTTTTGTCTGACATTAACTAGACCTACACACACTCACTGAGACAAAGGCAGTTTGAGACATGTAGACAGTGTTGAGATGAGATGAGATGGCATCTTGCCAGGTCTGGGTATAAATAAAACATGAAAGATGTTTGTATTGCATGTGCTAACAAGTCCAAATGAGATTCAATACCACAGTGCAGAGGGGCTCTGTCTGTGCTGGATGTACGAGACATTTATTTGCTGACACGTCATCCAGTAACATTTTATCAGTTGATAGCATATGAAGACTTGCTGTTTTCTGTGGACTCTGTAAAATAGGCAGCATTCTGTCATATGTAATAAACAAATACTATTCTTCATTTAAGACATTGTTTTTCAGCTCAGCTCGGAAGAGACAGAGGCACTGTGGAACCTCCTTCTGGCGTAGCAGCCCTGTCATGATTTAACACAATCAACATGGAACGTTTCCATACATCTGATTGCCAAAAGGCCATTATTTTAATAATCTCATGATCTCATGGTTAACTACAAATACCACAAGAATTTGGACCAGAAGGACACAAAAAAAGGAAAAACTCCCTCACACAGCCTCACTCACATACAGTATAAACATAATCTCGTATTTTTTATGGTTCTGTACAGTGGCCAGAGGCAATGTTTTTCATTCGTCTCATTCTTGTGAACAATATCTCAAAAAACCTTGTGAGGGAATTTAATCAAATTTAGTACAAACATCCACGTGGACTCATGAATGAACTTATTAGATTTTGGTGGTCATAGGTCAAAGGTCGAGGTCACTGTGACCTCATCTGTCTCATTCTTGAATGTGAACGTCATATCTGACTAAGTCTTGAGGGATTTTCCCAAAATTTGGCGCAAGCATCTACTTGGACTCAAGAATTAATTGATTAGATTTTGATGGTCAAAGGTCAAAGTTCAAGATCACTGTGACTTCACAAAACATGTTTTTGGCCATAACTGAAGAATCCATATGCTAAAAATTAAAAAAAATGTCTAAGAGGATAAAATGATGGTCAAAGGTCCACTGTACTGTGACATCATTGGCCATTATTCAACATGATATCTCAGGTACGAAAGGGCAAACATTTGGTCAGACATTGAACTGGTGACTCTTGGGTGTCCACCTTGAAACTGTGCTGATTGTAGAGATCTTCTGTGCGGTGGGGGGAAGATGTGTGTGAAGCATCCATGTTTTCACAGACATGATGTAAACTGTAACTGCAACTTGACTGATGTTCCGAGGCATACCTTTGTGTGGAGGGAATAGTTTTGGACTGATGTGACTGTCATTAGTTATTTAACTTATATATTTTCAACAAGAAGTAAGATGGTCTCAATTGCAAATGCTACTTCTTACAAGTATAATTCTTTGTGGTGATTTTGAGAATAATTACTCTATTAAAGAAATGGCTTAAGAGAAATGAAACCAAATAGATAGAACAGAAAACATAGAATATCTTTATTGCCATTGTGCAGGCGAATACAATGAAATTCAGCTGCATTGCCTGAGCAGGGGTCACATAGGACAAAAGGCATAAAATGATAAAATAAAATAAAAGGTTAGTAAAAAAGAGATTATATTGAAGTGTCTCAGTTTATGACAGTCAGCTGTGCTGTTGTTCTGCTTGTTACTCGTTGCAGCTTAGCTCTAGCTCTATCAGGCGCAACCCACTTCACAGAGGTAGGATGCTGTAGGTCCTAAAACCTTCAAGACAAGGACATGTAGGAATGTCATAGCTGCATTGATGCTTTTCTAGAGTCTGTGGAAACATCTAATATAAGTATGACCAGTTTGCCAAGACAGAGACATGAATACAACAACAACAAATAAAAGCTAAAGGCCCATATGTTGTCTCTTGGGAAAGTCAGGATATCAATGTAACCAACTATTAAAACTGCTTTTTGGTGACACTAAAAGTTTTCCGTGGTTTCTTGTAGTGGAAACTACCAAACACACACACACACACACACACACACACACACACACACACACACACAGCTGTGTTGTGTGTGAGGGTGATTTCCATCCGGAGAGGGTTGGGCGAGTAATCCAAACAGTGGCAGGGGAAGCTGCTGCGACTGCACCTCCATGACCCCACACACTGTCCTCAGGCTGCATCAGCTCTGAGTCGAGTGGAAAAATGCCCTATATGTTTATTCTGCGAGTTATTGGTCTCCTCCACCTCAGATATTTTTTATAGGTGTGGCCAGATGGGGCCATGGAAAATCCTGGGGTGGCACACCAAAACCAAAAGCTATAACTGAATTTCAGGAATTCAAATACGTTGTTGTAGTATACAGGCTAATTGGAATCTATGTCCACATGAAGATTTTGGGAATTACTAATATACTTCAATTTAATTTGAATTATTTTACAGTTAATATTATAATTATCTGATGTGCGTAGGACTTTTGACATTTTGAGCTCCACTGGTGATGGACGTATATTGTTTTTGGGGAACACCTTAAGGGAATTTCTTCAAATTTGGCACAAAGTTATACTTTGTCACTCATCATCAGTAATAGATGATCTGATTAGATTTTGGTGGTTATAGGTCAGTGTTCAAGGTCACTGTTACCTTGTATCCATCTTGTTATTGTGAACATGATATTGCATGAACACCTTGAAGGAATTTCTGCAAATTTGGCATCAACGTTGACTCAAAAATGAACTGATCCGATTTTGGTGGTCACAGGTCAAAAGTCAAGGTCACTGTGACTTTGTCCGTCTCATTCTTGTGAATGTGATATCTCATGAACATCTTTAGGGAGTCTTTTCAGATTTGGCAAAAATGTTTACTTGGACTCAGCAATGAACTGATTAGATTTTAAGCTCAGAAATCAATTCCACTATTACCTTGGGTTTGTCTTATTCTTGTGAATGCGATATCTCAAGAAGACCTTGAGGGAATTTTCTCCAAATTGGCACAAACTTCCACTTGGATATGAGTATGAAATAATTAGAAATGCATATCGGGAAGGCAAACAACCATATAACGAAAATTCTAGTAATGTGTTATGTATCTATACATACTTTAATTTGAACAATTGCATTCATTAAAAGGAACAAAATATTTACATTGAACAAACCGTCTCCAGTTCAGAGACAACTTGTGGGTACTAGTGTGTCTCATTTTCAATTTGATATCTTGAGGTGAGAGTTCGAGGGACCCCTGAGAAAATGGCCATGCCAGTTGTTGTCTCGCCAAAATGTAGCCTAACTTTGGAGTGTTAATTAGCAACTATTCAGACATGGTTAGTACCAAAGGATGTATTAGGTTGTCTAGTTTCACAAGATGCCACTGAATTGGCGCCACAGACAGTAATATAGGCCTCCAAATATTTTTGCCCTCGGGGTACTCACTCTCCCTGAGGTTTCTACCATTTTGTTCACTTTAAAGAGTTTTTTGGGGAAGTTTTTCTTTATCTATTTTGAGGGATGTTGTATGCTGTAAAGCCCTTGTAGGCAAATTGTGATGTGTAATGTCAGGCTTTATAAAAAAAGTTAAAATGAATTGAAATGGACTCAGCAGCTATTGATTATCAAATAACTGTGTATTTTCTGAGCAAAACTGCAGAAAAAGCAACATTATGTAGATGGCGAGTAAGAGGGCTCTTATGAGAAAATGGCTGACAGCAGATGCAGCCGAGGTTGAGAACATGATCAATGTTATTTATGATATTTATGCGATGGAGAAACTTACATTTATTGTAAGACTTGAGCAGGATAAGTTTAATAGCTGTTGGCCATCTTGGATTGAACATATATCCACATTAGGATTGGATTTCAGCGAATATAAGAAGATATATTTATAACATCACTTCCCCTAAGTTGTCATTGAGCTACTCAAGTGTTAACTCTTCAAAGTTTATTTGTGATTCTATTGTTTCTTTCTTTTGGAGTACATGTATGCAGCCAGACCTTCTGTAAAACAGTGTAATATAGATTTGATTAATTTCTCTAGTTTTTCTCTACTTCTTTTTTGTTTTGTTTCTTTATTTTTTGTTTGATTGTTTCCTCTCTTCAGAAAAACATACTATTGTACTACTATAGTATCACTCTTGCATGCATGAATATTTTTACAACACATACTTCTCTTTTATTTTTGATTTTCTTTTTTTCGTTTTCCCACTTTAATGTTAAAAACAGAGAAAGGAAATGATGAAAGTATGCTGTGATTATATACTGAACATCAATTTTAATTCCAATAAAAAACAAGCAAGCAAACATGACCCAGTTTCAGCTTTCGTAACTGTAAGAATCTGCTGTGATAGTGAAGTAAATATGTTTGAGAGAAATTTTAAGACGTGTCCTTCCTGTGCTAAATGTATCTGTGCACTGAAAGTGTTTTCTGAGCTACAGCTTGTAGCAGATATTAATTGTTAAGCTCACTGTGTTTATATTCATGCCACAGCTGCCACTGTGGGGCCGACGTGCAGCAAATGTTTCAGGATTGACTGGACATGACCTCGGTTATTTATGAGGCTGCTGAAAGCCTCCACACTGACTGTCCACTGACAGTCTGTCACACGTTTCATCACAACTTTATTGTGGATCAAAGCAATCACACACACCTCGCTCTATTAAACCCAACACTGCATCTGCATCTCCACACCACTGAGCATTATGTGTGTGTGTGATGGGTGGAAGTTATGAGAGAAGGAGCACGCTTGATGTAATATTTAGCGTTCTTAGTTGACTTATTAATGTGTGAATCCTTAAATCAGCAAAGCCAGAGGAAAGCAGCTGTAACATACATAAGTTGATGGCTGTTGTGAAGCTCAGGTTGGCCACCTGAACACATAAAAACATGTTTCCACAACTACTGGCCAGACTACCATAAATTCTGCTGTGAACTGACATCTCCATCATCACGCCTTTGTTTCCCTTTGACCAAAACCATAAGTTCATGACAAAGTAACTTCAAATTTACGGTGGATACTTGTCCCCAGATGATGGGGGTTTGGCTTTGGTTTGGGGTGGGCAATAATTCAGTAATTTAAGAAATCAACTTCATTCTTTTGAAAAAAATTTAAGACCCCTCCTAAATTCTATTGATTCTTTGACCTCCCTGCCTGGTTGTTACGACTGAGCCTCCTTGTTTGTTTGTTTGTTTGTGTTTTTTTTTTATTAGCTTTTTGTTTTGTTTTATTTTAGTTTGTTGTTTTTCCATTTTTCCCCATTTGTTTGCAAATTATTTTTTAAGTCATTTTCATCCAAATATTTATTGATTATTTTCTTATCTTATGTGTGTAAGGTACTGGTAATTATGGTGTCATTGTAAGTTTTGTCATGAATGTAGCTGTTAGTGGGATTTCCGTTATTGCTTTTATTTCTGTTATGGGCTCTCTTTGGGAGGCTGGAGGGTAAGGGGGAAAACATGTAAAAAATGGAAGAATGCTTGGGTGCTCTGTGTTTATATGCCTTTAATTGTTCTTACAACAAAAAATAGAAATTGAAAAAAATATTTATTGACTTAATGGATTGGCCTTTTGAAACTAGATATGTGCATGCTATGTGCCTTGAAATATAAATTTACAGCAAACAAAAAACACGTAGGAATATAACACTTTGGGCACTATTTTAGCACAAGGTCCAGTGTAAAGTGGTAGCTCCGGGGCACACAGAATGTGTGAGCATTTTCAGGTCCACCTGCTATTTTGGTTCATGCATGAAAAGTTTTGTGATGTGCAAATGAGCCGAGTGTGGAGGAATGTAGAGCAGAGGATGTGAACAAGAGAATGTGTGAGAGTATTAATTTAACAATATTTAAAAGTCGATACTCTACTGGGAAGACAGAGATATGTGTATTTTTGCTAATATCCATCAGTACTGTATGTGTAGCTTACATCAGATACTGTTGTTGACGTGGCTGTTGTTTTTGCATTTTAATGTAAACATGTTATATTGTTTGCATTTTAAAAACGGTTAAAAGTAAAACTTAATAATATATAGAAATATATGTTTTTAATAAAAAAATAATAAAGTAAAATTAAATCAAATTAAAAAAATAAATAAAATAAAATTAATATATAGCACATAACTCTGAAAAAAAGACAGACCAGAGGTGGAAAACAAATTTAAAAAATATAAATCTAAAATATTAATTAATATTAAAATAAAAAAAGTGTGCAAAAGCACATTTAAAGCATAAAAAAAGTTTAGAGGAAATAACAAGCATGTAATAAAAATAAATAGAAGATGGAATTGATTAAAAGGAAGAGCACAGAAATGGGTCTTGAGCTGCTACAGACTTACACCTACAGACTTTTCCTCTTGTTTGTAATAAAATACGATGAAATGAATAGTAATACAAATAATAACAAAACAAGTTTTTGAAGAGCAGGACTTAGAGCAGAATGCTCTCAGTTTGTGTAATTAAGCTTGTATTAATGCAGAATGGAATGATTCATTATGTTGTATTTGACTGACACTGAAGTCTGATTCCTCAGGTCTGATCTCCATCCTCTCTGTCTCCGTCTCTGTTTCTTGTCTCTTGCTCCTCCAGGTCACACAGGTCGCTTCATCAGAGCGGTGTTCTGTACCAGTCTGCTGTTTGTACTGGCTCATATCTGCTTCCAGACAGTTCTATACACATACCCTCCTCTCAACATTGCCATCGGTGACAACTGTTCACAATGGGACACCATAACCAGACATATCGTACTGTCCAGGTATGGAACTAGTGGAGCTGCAGTCATCAGTTCCTACTATCACTGATGTCTTATAGTGCAAATATGATTCCCACATATTTCACAAACAATATAAGACAAGAGCAGATTAAATTGTCTATGTTCCCACCAGGGGAAGACGTGTTAAATATTTTAAGAAATATCAGATTCTAACATTTTCAATTTATAATATATATTTATATGAAATGTTTGGGGATTATTTGGAATATTTTGTTCCAAATCTAGACACACTAAACTAGTAGCTGTGACACCTGGTTTGGAGGAAAAAAGTGAAAAATTCTAAAAATAAAAATGTTGATGTGTAAACCTACTTTTAAATAAATGCCCGTGACATAAAGGAAAAAATGTATACTATTTTACGTACACATTTTTTCTTGAGGGAATATGATTTTAATAACAGTCCAGATAAATTTCAATCTTACTGGGAGGGGATATTTGATAATTCTTCTAACTTTATTATTTAATTAAAATACAAGGTACAAGGTAGATTTATCAGTCATTTTTTTAAACATACTTTGAAAAAAATGAAATTAAAATGTGTCCTTGATCCTGCTCCATTTTCTGGAGTTGATGCTTTTCATTTGGGGTTGGAAGACGATCAAAATGTTATTTCTGTAAAACTGAAACTGAAGAGACATTTTGCATCTTTTTTTTCACATGTGGTGATGATTTGGATGATTCTGAAAAAATGGCGAGGTTTACAGTCCCTACTGTTAACAAAGTGCCCTCAACCAAAAATTCTTGGTGAATTAAGAAATGGATGTCCAAATGTTTTTAAATACAGTTATTTATTGGATATTTTTATTTCTGAACTGAAAGAAAACAAATGTTTGACTTTCCTAATTTTCTCACTGTTTTGAAACTTTAGTTTAGGTTAGAGGGCATTATTGCAAATAGAACAATTAAGACTATGAAAGAAAATGAAATACATTAAGGCCATGTTTGGAAGACTGATGATCATGGTGACTGTGTTTTTGTTTGTTTTCTTTAGTTAATGTATCTTTGTCTCTGTGCTTCTGTGATGTGTTTGGTAATATGGTGCATCTTTTGTGCATTGTTTTAATGGTAAAGATTTTTAGTTGCATCTACATGCCAGTGTGGAAATGCAACTGCAGATGGGAAAATGATTGACCATCTTTAACCTTTCCACATGCTTGTGTCTTGTAGGCTTCCCATGGATGATCCATGGAGTGTGTTACGCCTTCTGTGTCCTGACCTGGGTGGTGTGTGTGGTCTCCTTGATAACAGTCATCCTCTGCAACAGACTGCTGAGGAACAGAGAGATGGTGGCTGCTGCTAACATTACATCGGTGAGTCAGGAGTGTGTTTCTGACAGTGAGAGATATGGCTGAAGGGTTACTCTGTTGTTGGGACAAAATCCAAGTTGCGACCCAATCACCAGAAAAAAGTCGGCTTTATATGTTTCTGCAAACCACAAATATGTTATATTTGCACATTTTTATGTACTGGATATGTAGGGACTTTACATTTCAACAACCTAAATTATGGCAACACTTTCTTTCTTTTTGCGGCCTCACAACGAACTCATGTGGATTAGTAAAATTACAGAACTGGCAAATAGCTGTTCTATTGACTTTTAATAAAGAGCAATTGCTTAAAGGCTTTTGTCTCTGATTTTGGGGTTTTTATGCATGTTTTTATGCACCACTAGGGACAAAGCTTTGTTTTGACTTTTTCGCTTTTTCTTTCAGAATGTCCTCTTGACCATGCCTTTGTTTTTACTTACCTGTTTTTTTTTTTTGTTTTTTTTAAATTGCAATGTTTTTGGTGCCATTTGGATTACTCACAGAGCTTTCACTTTTTGCAGAACAGCCTCTTGGGCCTTGTTAACAGCCTCTGTGTTGGCCCTTGCAGGAACAATGTGTTTGTATTGCTCATAAAAGTCCACTACTATTGTTCTGTCAGCATAAACAGCTATCCTCTCTATTCTCTGCTGTATTTTTAAACTCTGTGTGTGTCTGCATTATGCAGATCTGGACTGAATTAGCCTCAGTGACTTAACATTAATTGCGCCCGTGTAAAGCTGTGTGAGCTTAGTTCATAAGGTCACTCTAGTTAAAGGGCCTATTAAAGTTGTTACAGTGAACTTACCTCTTCTTTTTTTTAAAACCTAACCTGCATTATCGCATCATGAAACTGGAAGAAGTTCTCTCACCCTTTATTCATTTAAGATTTTTTAGTACCACCCAGTGGAAACATTTCTGATTATAAGTCCTATTTACAAGTGAACAAAAATGCAGGAAAAATAGCCACAGTAAAAGAACTGTAGAGTTTAGTTTTCCACGTAAAGGTGTGTGGTCCACATGACGTTTCCTTGAGCAGAAAAGTGGTGGTGAGGCTGGGGAGCACTTCATCCCAGCACTTATGAAAAAGGGCTGCTGGCACTTTTTTTATGAAGTGCTGTGCATGGGTTTTGTTAACAATATCTTGATATTGGTGTTAGCTAGGGAGCTAATGCAATTTTCATTAACAGAGGGTTAACTACACAGTAAAAAAAAAGCTTACAGCGGTAAGTGCTCCGTGGTGCATTTTGGTGTTATTCAGCACACGGCTGATAACACCAAAATGCACCAAAGAGCGCCACAGGAAATCATTCCTGCCTGTGGCCATCAGACCGTACAACTCCTCACTCTGAATGTCAGACACTCTGGGTCAGTTAGTCTACTCTATACGACTCTATAATGTGCAATAACCACTTTGATGTACAATAATCCAGTGCAATAAGTACATCCATGTAGGAATATTCTATAATTCAAATGATGTTAATCTTGTTGTTTTTATTAATCACATCTATAGTAACAAGAACAAAATGTACACTTATATTATACTTTAGTGTGTTTAGATATATTTATTTATATTATTACTTATGTTTAAATTTTTAATTGATATATTCTACACTTTCCTACTTCTTTTAAGACTTTAGAATGGGAGCATCTGGACACTCAAGGCAATTTCCCCTTGGGGATCAATAAAGTATTTCTGATTTTGATTCTGATTCTGATACCAAGATGAAAGCTCAGCAGTCACCAGCAACATCCAGTGTTCGCTGGCTGATTTGCTCCACAAATGGGCTTTTCTTTTCTTTTCTTTTTTTTTTGAAATGATTTTTAGGGGGGGGATATTTCCCTTTGACATTAGCAAAGGGCCAACACTGGAATGAAACCCAGGGCAGCTGCACAGGCCTCAGTTGTGGAAAAGTTTGAAAAAATTTTCAACTTGAAGCAATTTTCGTTTTAAAAACATTCTGAGAATGGCTACAATGCAACTTTATACAATGTACAAATGCTTTGTAACATTGTTTTGATGTAATGTAATGTGATATAAGTATAACTATATTATAAATATATAAATTAATCACATACAAGTACATACATAAAAGAAGGTCTATAATCTTGTCATCAATAACATGTTCTTGAATATTGTTCTAATGTATTGTGGGGGTTTTATAAAGAACATTCTATGATCTGTCACCTCACATCATACACCAAAACATCCTCAGAATGTTTGCAGTTTTATAGCGTTATGTCGTCGGCAACATTTAACCTTATTGAGACATTATTTGAAATGACAAACATCTTTAAAAAAAGTTCTTTGAACATTTGAAACAATGTTTTCTTTAAAACATTGATATAACTTTGTAGATAACTTAGAGCGGATATTGTGGGAATGTTCCCTTATATATATATTATATCACATTATATCACGTTGGAAACATTGGCCCCTGGTAAACCATGAACTAGAAGAGGCAGAGTTAGCCTGACGTTGCATGTGATGGAATCTGTGAAAACTGGCATCTGTGGTTTGTTACTTAACTGAGCACAGCAGAGACAGCAGCTGGCACAGCTGGCAGCACTGCTAGTGTGCCTTGTATGTCTACTGAGGACAGAAACAAACTCACCTTGTTCACATCCAACTGAGCTACCACACAAACACACTCATAGACACACGTTGACCTGCTGTCTATCTCTGTAACACACTTCCTATGGGAAAATGCTATATTGTTCCCTTTGCTCCTTCTGCTTTTTTATGGACCAGTTCATCAGCATACTCCCTGTCTGATCTGTGTGTTTCCACCTCCCTCCCTTTTCTTACCTTCTCACTTTCATTCTTCTCTGTGTCCACAGCAACCACCCAAACAAACAGAGCTGAGATGTAGGTCAGAAAAAGAGGAGGCGGCAGTGGAATCTGAGGAAAATACATGTTCCAATACAAGTTTAGAGAGTTTTTCTTGTTGATATGATAAACCGTTAAATTAGACAAAAAAAACAGTTCTTGCTGTTTTTGGCTTGTTAGCAGCAGAGTCTAATGACAGCAATGTCAGGCATTTAGTCCAACACTTCAGTCTAAAATAAGACCAATCAATCCATTTTAAGGTTAAATTCCAATAAAATGGAACATAATATATATAACATAATATCTCAATGACTAGTGGCCGTAATGCCATCAGATATTTATGGTCTCTGGAGGATGTTTCTTAGTAATACTGATGACCCTTTCTTTTAGTGCCAGGGTAGAATTTCCTTGTCACTTCTTTAGAGGATATCCCAAAAACAAAGCCTTAGATTTTCATGAAATGTCTGGTAGATATTTATGATCTGCTGAAGACAGATCCTCTTATTAGGTGACCCCCATGTCCTCCTCTATCACCGAAACAATGTCTTTGGCCCATATGTTAAGGCTCTAAGAATAGTTGTACATTTGTAAATTGTTAGGATGTTCACGTGCAGCATATTTAAAGTATTGCAGCGTGAAGAAATGCTATTTTAGCTCTAGACTTTAGACTTGACTTTACAGCTGTGCCATTTCAGTAGCTGAGATACAATGTTTAAAGCTCCACCAATCAATCGTTTTGTACAAACAATGGATCAAATGGCTATGTGTTAAGTGAAAATGTGATCAACACAGAGAATTATTAGCTACCCTGCAGTTCCCCTCAGATCTACAGAGCTTTTTTGCTCAAATCCCTTTTTTATGCATCAAGCAGGCACAAAGCAAAGTTATCATCCCACTGGTATGGGGTTTGTGTCCACTTGATAAATGTAAGTCCATTTTTCATTCCACTTTTATCCCTGGTTTTTGCCTCTCCAAAAGAAAAATATTTAGCTCCTAAAGGGATGCTTCAGCTGTTTTTAAATAGCTTTGTATCATACCAGTGTGGGTAGTATGTGTAGATAAACTAAGGTGAACTTTCCTCCATCTCACCATTAGCCATAGATCCTTCCAAAACTGCAGATGATGCATTTTAGGTCATTAGGCTGATTTTCGCTACTTCTTTGGCTGTCGCTCAAACTACAGGCTGTACTGCCACACACACACACACACACACACACACACACACACACACACACACACACCCACACACATCTTTTTTATATATGTATATATATATATGTTTCTTAGTTTTTATACCATGCCTAGCTGTAATAGTGAGAGTATGTGAACAGGAAGTGGCTGCCATACTGCTTCCTGCACAGTGAATACGGAGGCTGAAAAACTGAGATCAAACTGTAAAACTAAGCAGGGATGATCAAATACAGACCAGTATTATATACAGTTGCATATTTCTTGCTTCAAATGCTTTCAGAACCATGTTTTAACTTATCATTTAAATGTAATGAGAAATTGTTTGTAACCAGCCTGCACCATTGTGTTGAACGGATGAGTTTGCATAACGTCATCCATCTATTGGTCAGATGTGGCACAGTGCATTCTGGTAGTTGTAGGTTTTCTGCCAAAAGAGATTGCCACAGTTCATTTTCTCTGTTTTATCCGGTCATATTGCACCAGTTTAAAAAGTATTTATGTCTTTCTGCTGCAGATACAGCTTAGTTTTATGACAGGGATCTGTTTATTTTGGTAAAATACTTCTTTAAAATGCTCCACTGCTCCACTGCTAGTTTTGTACAGTGAGACAGAAGTAGTGTACAGTGTGGTTTTTAGAGCTGCCATCCTGCAAATAGCTGCTATTTTCTGCAGTGAGCAGCATTTCTGAAACTATTAATATAAGCATCAGGGATAATCAATTTTTAGGTGCACTGGGATTCTCTCTTGATTGATTTACCATGTGTCATAATTCAGAGGAATCCCCTGCCTGGCTGGATACTTTTACACACATCAGTTAAGTCACGTTTTGTGGGACGATGAGTTCAGTGATATTCCTGTCTCAGTAATAAGAAACGAGATCTTTGCCACCTGTTACTGCAGATCATAACATCAGCATAAGAGTTCTGGGGGTACTCATCTACACTGTGTACAGGGAATATTAAACTGCTCTCTGTGTCTTCGTATTGTGGGCAACAGCACAATTAGTTCGATAGCTTCTATTTTTATTCTTAGAGTTATGCTGTAATGATGTAATGAAACCTGATGGCCTGTGTATTGCATCCTTAATCTTTAATGTTGAAGAGTGACAACATGCAGTAAAGAAAAGTGGTACAATCTGTGTCTGTGTACAGCGTACCATTACACCCCTGGGTTGCTGCCCTCTCCCATAAACAAAACAGATACTGCAGTATAAGCAGTGTGTGTATAGGAGCAGGGGCCCTATAAAACTTTACATACTTACATGTAAAAATAGTCAGTATTTCCATATGCAATAAAGAAAAAACAAAAAAAATTGATGCACAGAACATCCAGTATTGATCACATGCAGAGACAGATTGCAGGTATTCCATTTAGTTCCTTCTAGTTTAAGTTGTAATCACATTACATGTAGTTGTACCTATAGCTGCACCAGTGCTTGTACATGTGCCACCTGTACCTATAACTTTACTTGTACTTGTACCTGTACCTGTACCTGTGCCTATAGCTTAACTTGTACTTGTATGTGTACGTGCACCTCTACCTGTACCTGCACCTGCACCTGTACCTGTATATGTAGTTGTACCTGTACTTGTACCTAAAGCTGTTCTTGCACTTCTACCTGTACTTGTGCCTATAGTTCTCGCACTTGTAGCTGCACCTGTACCTGTGCTTGTACCTATAGCTGAATTTGTACTTGTACCTATAGCTGTGCCTGCATTTGTACATGTACCTGAGCCTATAGTACTTGTACTTGTAGCTGTACCTGTACCTGTGCTTGTTCGTATAGCTGAACTTGTACTTGTAGCTGAACTTAGACCTGTAATTGTACCTATAGCAGCTATACTTATACAGATGAAAAAGGTTTCTCTGCACTTCCTTCAGCAGTATGAAGCTGATTCAAGTTCTTCTCACACTGAGGACAACAAAGCTCCAAGTGAAAAAAAGGGACTGGAGCACACTGATTTGCAGCCTTTTATGGTGCGAACAGATGTCTGTTTTCAGTATTTGAACATAATGTACAATCATCAGCACACATAGCTATGGATCCAAGAAAAATTGTAGGTCATTTATAAAAACAGTGGAGAAGAGACCTTAGGCAGCTCCCATCTGGATCCTCACAGCAAACATTTGGAAAATTGGAAAACCAGCTGCAGTAATAAACTCTTTGAGTACTGTTCGATAAAGATCTTATGATCCAAAGGCATGCAGATGTGAGAAACCATAACATGCTAACCTGGCGCATTACATTCAACAATCTATCGAATTAAAAGATGATCTAATCTAGGAGCACAGCCTCTATTAATTTACTTTTATCAAGGTATATAAACCAGTGGTCAGCTATCTAGAACCAAATTGAGTATCCAGGGTTGTAGGCATGTTGCAAGAGATCAGTTGGTTATTTCATTACAAATCTGATCAGAAACTATTTTCTCCATGTATCAGTTAAAATTTCACTATATCTTACATTCACTAAGGGTGAACCCTATTAATTCGACATCACTTTGCTTTTGCTGCATCAGACACCTTCACAAGGATTTAAACCTCCAAAATCGAAGCAGATTTGTTTACTTTCTTTTGAAAACATGAAAATAAGGCAATGAGCAACTTGGCAAGAGCTGTTCTTATAAGAAATTAGTAGACTTAATTAATGAATAACTTAATAACTAAATTATTTTTAAAGAACCTATGAAAAAATGTCCCAAAACCTGCATTTATAATTTTAAAATATAATTTTTTTGGGCCATTTCTCTTGAAGTTGCCCGTTGCCCTTTTCCTATGTTTTTTAAAGCCATCGAGTCAATTTTGCTCAGGTCTCAAAGGGTTAAAAGATCTGCAGTAATAGATTGGTGAAAAAGGTAAAAGATTTTTTCTTGTAACAATACAGGTCTTGAAATGTTCCACTTTTATATAAATTTTAGGAACAATGGGATGGGACAACAGTGTATAAACTCAACATCTTTGAAACTAAACATTTCTGTCATGACTCAGGAAATGCAGGATCAGACCCAAAATCAGCCAAAGCAGGCAGACAGGATAAGGTGATTTACTGAAGGTATATATGTATTTGTTATATATATATAAGATTTATATATGCGTACAGGGAGGCAGAGGGCATCTGGTGGATGGATGGAAAATGGCAATAAAGGGGCCTGGGGAATAGGGAATGTGGCTGGAGGAGAGGGCAGAGGGACAGACTGTGACAGGACCCCCCACAGACTTCCCACCAGACCGGTTAGGAACACTGAGCAGGGTGGGTGTGGGGGTCTAGAGGAGGGTTTCAGGGGCAAGTTGCCTGGGAACAGAGATGGTGACCTTAGACAGATGGCGTGGGAGCAGTGCCACAAGCCTGCGACTCCCCACCAGTCTGTGCAAAACGTTTTTCTTTGCAACGGTCTTTGGCGTCTACATATTACGTTTGAGGTATCCTTCTGCATCTGCTGCTGATGTTTCGGAATGCTGCTACCATGATGTCAACACTAACATATGGTTGGATGACACTGTGCATGGTTATGTTTAGGCAACACAAGCAAATGGCAACCAATGCCAAGACGTCAACAAACGCACATGCTGGCACAGATGGTTAGGTTTAGGGAAAAGAGTTACATGGTAAAGTTTTGAAAAAAACATCACATTCAGATGGGAAGTGAACACCAGACTCCCACATGAAAGCCCCTGGTTTGTTGGATCCATCCATCATTACTCTCACCTACCCTTGCGCCCTTATAAAATTACTGTCACCGGCAACATTTCAACCTGACACCTTTCTGTGGTTTATCATACGGGCGCGGCTAAGTCCATCCGGCCACGTTCTCAAGTGGCGCTGCCCATCTGCTTATCACGTTATTGCGCCAGGTGCTGTCTGGTGACTTATTATAATAATGCAACCAGTTCGGTTTATCCGCATTCTCACCTAATACTTTCAAAGGGAATGTGAATGCAAAAGGTGCCTTTTGGTGTCAGGATCGTATGCCAAACGCACCGTCAAAGTGGCAGTATTTGAGTGAGAATGAGAATAGTTAGAATTAATTTAAATAAGCCACTTGAAAGAGAGGTAAATAACTTCAAGGGACATAAACAAGTCCAGTTGTCTGTGATATAGCACTTAGACTTGACCTGGATGACTGAGAATCTACACAAACATAAAGTAAAAACAATAAAGACACATAATAAAGTCTGGATACATCATCAGATTATGATCTTCATTACATCAGAAGTAAATCTGATGAAGTGTCAGAAATGGCTGCAGTTATTTGTCTTCTCCCTCAGCTGCCTCTGATTCTCAACTGCTTTCCAGCCTGTATCACCTTTTATTCATACTCTGTTTCAGCTCATGTCATTGAGTTCAAAATCATATGGCAGATGTCTATTTAGAGATGAATATTGTCTTAATTTTTTTTTCTAGTTTTACCAGTTGGAAGTTGCTATATGATCTAAGGTGTTTCATGTAAACAGCCTGACCTACATGTAAATTCATTTTTGTGCACCTGCACTGTCTGTAACTAAAGAAAAACTTCACAATTGTAATTTAATGTGACCACATTGTACTTTAATAACGGTAACTTAATTTTTGTGTTTTAGCTTGAAGATTATACAACAGAAAAAAATGCAGATGAGGAGGAGGAGGAGGATGAGGAGGAGGCGGAGGAGGAGAAAGAGGCATCAGGGGATGAAGATGAAGAAGAAAAGTCTTTACCTGGTGACCCCGATGAGGAGGTTTCCACAGCAACCAAAGCCAAGCAGCTGGCCGAGCGTCTGAAGGCCACAGCCCGGAAAGTTCTGCGGGACCTGGGGAGAATCTTGGCCATAAGCCTGCTGGCTTTGGCTGGTAGGTTCTGTGTGACAACATTAGCCTCTCAGGTTTCTACAGTATTTCAACACACATGAAGAAGAAGCTGAACAAAAGTGAGCTCAGTCCAGACACTGGTATTTGGTGCTCAGTTTTTGCCCAGATTGATTTTGTCAGGCTGTTTACATTCATCGTATACATACTGATTCATATCCATAAACACTGGGTTCTTAGGTAAGAACAGAATCTATGCACACTGGAGAGCACTCTGATGCACATTTAAGTCCCGACATGTTTGAGCAAAATAAGTAATTATTGCGTTTTCTACCATTCTACAGTTGTGTAATATGAAATTATTTAAATCACAATAATTGGACTTGGGGCCCAGCTCTGTGTCCAGAGCTGATGGCACACCTGATTGTGCCATCTCTTTGATGACATTTCTTTGCCTTCTGTCGCCCCTTTAGTGCATCTCTTTTCTGAATTTTGCAATGTTTTTTTTAATTTTGGTGTCAGATTTCAAATCAGACCATTTCTTTTTAACCTCATTCGTACTGCACTCTTCTCCAGATACAGCAGTCAGAGTGTTTGATTACATCCCACACATCTTTTTTGTGTGCGATTTTATATCCAGATTTAACAAGACTAAATATCACCGCTAATTCCGGTGGTCCGTCTATATATATATATATATATATATATATA